>NW_022199789.1:0-2357 GCF_009176525.2 Contarinia nasturtii | reverse complement strand
GTTAACTTTTTGTGAAAAAAATAACATCTGCAAGTTTTCACATGATTACGATATCTTTCTTTGAGTAAAAGATTTGTAATAAATGCAGGTCACTGTGCGTAAAAGTTCATCTTACGGATGTAAGACATTTTATTTTAATTTCAACTTGAATAAAAGATAAATTTTATAATTCTGGTGGTTATAATAATGTGATTAATTGTTAAAATATATTTTTATTTGAATCTAAAATTCAATAAATTTCAATCCATCTTGGGGCCGTCGATGTGTTTACATTTTTAAATTTCCACTGCGACCACTAAAGATGATTGAGTTCGATTCTTTGTCAATAATGTGGAACAAAAATGCATGATCCGCACGGAAAGGTATAAAATATTCAACTGGTCCACCAGAGCAGCACATCACGCGCATACCTACGAAATTGAAAAGAAAATGACAAAAAGAGTTGCGAAAAATGTTTTTAAAAAAGTTATTCTTATTTCAATCACAATGATTTCTCTCTTAAATGCATACCAGTTGCGGCAACAGCTTTTGATCCATCTTCGTCAACTTCGATGATGGCTTTGTGAATAGCATCCGACACGTAAAGTTGCTCTTTAGATTCTATAAGATCCGTCAAATTTGCGTTGTTTTTATCAAACATCTCCGACATGCCCAACTGATTCATATGGAAAGAAAAAGTTTTAAATTAAACATCAATTCACTATGAACAGAAATTATGCAAACAACCTCCTTCAAAACACTCTTCAAGTCGATTTCAAATTCAACCTTAAATTTCGGAATCGTAACGCAACAGGTGGTCAATTTCATCTTACTTATAATATCTTTCAATTTATAATTTTTCATTTTTTTCTCCAAAGCCGAAAGGCCGGTACGACTATTCGGCAAAATAATCAAAAACGACAATTTCGAGTCAGCGTACTTCATTTCAAGTGCAACAGCATCCAAATCCTTTAATTTTCCGTATTGCATGCATTTTTCCATGGTCATGAATTCAACGCGATTTTTTTCAATTTCATTGATCCAAAAATCACCTTCACGCGTCTCATTTTTATTGAATTTATATTCCCAAGTGCCTTTAAAGTAAATGGCATTCACCAAAATGAGACGAGTGTCCGCATCGCACATTCCTGGTTTGATGAAATCCTTAATCATTTGATTGGTATTCTCTTCAACAAAATCATTGATTATACGGGCACTTTTGTCCGAATCCTTGAAGTCCAATGATTCAATGCCCGATGAAAACTTTTCAACTGCAATTTCTTTGAAGTGTTCTTCTAATTTGTAACATACAAATGATTGGCAATCGAAAGTGTTGATTTACCAACACTATTCTTAAGCAAATTGTAGTATTCCAAAAAGAGGCTGGCATCGATCGCTTTTTCGAGATTTATTCGCACCATTGGTTCCTTGCGAGAGAAGTGTGAGCGCAGTTGCCACTGATAATGGTGAAATAATCACATTTCCAGACATTGACTTGACACATTCCTATCAATATGAATATGGAAACACATACAATGACAAAAATAATTTTTTATTTAGTAGGTAAACATTTTTAGAAGAACAGTGTATTTTATGTCATTTGCTATAGCTTGAGAGTATTTTACATTTCAAATGTGATGCAACGTCCGTGAAAATAATCAATTTTTTTACGTGTTTATATTTTCTTCAACAAACAAAGAGAATCATAGCGGTAATGATCTCTTTCAAACAGAGTGCAGAAGGTTATTTACGCTCTATCTCAAACTGCATCGTTTGATCTGTGTATATAACCGAATAGAATCAACTTGTTTTTGGTGAGTTTTTGTTGTTGTTGCATAATAATTAAAAATGTGAATCACAACACGCAATTTGCTATTCTTCTTTGTTTCATTCGTACATAAAATAAAAATAAGTAAGTCCAGAACATCACATGGATAAATGTATGAATGAATGTATTGAAAAGAGATTATAACAAATGTCACTGTTGCTCATACTTCACCGTTGAATATTACCGAACACTGTCGCTTAATCACGAATATTTTATACTTTTAGTCATACTTGTGAGCTGATAATTATTTTGATGCAATGTCTGATGTTTATGTCTCTTATTTGCTACAATGAATTACCTGATGGAAATGCAATGCAAATTCGGAAATTCCTTCGGTGAAATCGTCCAGTTTTACTCGTTTTACTTGCGATGCCATTTTTGACTCAAACTTATTGAAAAGCGAAGAGAGTTTATTCCAGCTGTGTATCGTTCGATTTCCTTAATAGTAATGAATAGAATTCCGCGTTTTATATCGAAGAAGGGGAATACAGAACAACAAGTTTTATAATGCAGTAACTGCGCACAGTTTTTGGAATTCCCCATCAAATAA
>NW_022199788.1:0-1181 GCF_009176525.2 Contarinia nasturtii | reverse complement strand
TCAAATACGACCACATATATGTCGCCTGTAGCCTTGTCTTCGCGCCTGGACACGGCCAAACTTGTCTCAACGTCATAAAGTAATGTCGATAACGAGTGACAAAGTACATTATAGCCCAAATTACTGTCTACTAAATGAAATATCCTAGAAGAATCAAGAAGATTTTGAAATTCCATTCCAGCAAACTGCAAGCCCATCACAATTTTCGACGATGGCACATTAATTTCGATAATATCATCAATTGTTTGCTTTAAATGCGATATACTTTTCGCATTCAATATGTCACTGATTGTAAATTTATTGTGAAACGAGTCGAAGTCATCGAGCAACATGAAAGACATGTAATCCAAATAGTTGCACAACGCACGGTAGTCGTGATTGGCATTGAGAAGGACTTTTTCAGTGGCAGCATAGGAATATGACAGTGATAGGCCACGCGGTTCGAATTCTTCTCGCAACAATTTTGCTAGTAACAGCACATTTACTGCTGGAGATGCCTCCGAGATGGCATCATTACCACTGGAAATGAATAAAAATTGATTCAATCGAAAATATTTTTCGAAGTAAAAAATGCTTGGACAAACGCTAATATTATAAGTTAGTAACAGAGTTAGTATCCAGATAGAGTTAAAATATAAGGAAAATGATAACAAACCTTTTTTTCTCCAAGTCCCATTTCAAATCCAAGCCATTGAATTTGTACTCGAGAAGAAATTCCACAATGGTTTTATTAAACAGCGATCGATCCATTGCATTCATTCCATCGTCGGGATGATCATAAATTCCCAAAACTATCTGGAAATCAGTGTGAAAATTCACAGTTTTTAAAATGATTTTTTGTTCAAATTTTCATTGACAAACAAACTTGCAAATGTGAAAATTGCCGTCGTAAATTCAGAAATATATCATAAAATCTCGTTTTATACTGATCGGACCATGGATCTAAAAAAAAACAAAAGGAATTTCGAAATTAGACTGATGACCTATTTTGGCATTGCATTTGGGATGAAAATGAAAACAAAAAACAAAAAAGAAATATCACATTCATTTACGCCGATGACAAGGAATGTGTAAACAGGACAACAAGTTCGAGATAGAACATCTGCGCTTTTATTCTGTGAACTGTAAATGACGGCCTTTGGACCTTTGAATGGGGAAAAAACGAAGCATTCACAAAGAGA
>NW_022199787.1:0-8469 GCF_009176525.2 Contarinia nasturtii | reverse complement strand
TCACATTCATTCTCGGACAATCAAATGTACAGTTATTCTTTGCACATTTTCTTCCTATTTCTCCAATTCCATTCCGCTTGATAAACAATTTGACATTTATTATCAATCAACACGTTCATCTAATTCAGATTATTTCTACGTTTCAAACAAATGCTTTAATCACGATGAGTCCAGTGACATTTATCTGAATCTATCAATCTGTCAGGCAGACGATTGAGTCTCTCTTTCTCTCTCTATCAATGTTTCTCTCTGTTTCTATGAATTTCTCACAAATCAATAATCAACCAAATGTTTTTGCTTTATCAAAATGCGATGAGGGAGAATAAATGATTGTCTTAAAAAAACAACAACAAATAATATAGATTACATTTAGATTCTTATGCGCTGTGTATAATTTGCATAATTCGATGAATACCTGGGCACATTAGCAGATAATCAACCATTTTCATTTTGTGTGTGTTTTTTTTCTGTGCCGTGAATTTTTCTTGTTTTTTTTTTTTATTATCATCGTTGTGTGCCAAAAAAAAGACATTTTCCTTTTTTTATTCCATTGAAATGGGAAAAAGGGCAATTTCATTATCACACTACCTCTATTGTTCTGTTATTTCGCTATTTCTCTCTCTCTTTCTCGCTCACTCACCATCCAATTTAAATGTGCTTAACCAAATAAATCATAGCTGTGTTATTGTTATTGCTAAATGAAAAAGACAAACGAGAACAAAATGAAAAATATAAAAAAACAACTGAAATCAATCATTTCACTTGACGAGCGCATTGAAACTTTATATGCATATATAAATATATCAACCATATTCCATTCAGTCATTTAATTAACCGAAATAAAAACATAAACAAAACACACACACATCAAAGACTGAATAACATAATAAATATTAAGACTTATACTAATTAATAAATCTGGAAAAAATCACACACATACACAAACACAAACATAATTATAATCAAACAACCAACAAATCAAAATTGTTATTTATAAAAAAAATCTTTAATCTTTATATATTCCTTATTGTATTGCGTTCATTCAGATTGTTAGGAACGGTTAGTTCTGATTCCATTCGTTGTACAAATTTTATTAATTCTAACGAAAGTGATTTACGTATATCTTCGGTTGATAACACCTGTACAGATTCATTAGTAACAGCGCTTGACGATGAAGCTCTGTTAATATGTGATGCAACAAACGAAATGGCAAGAACAAAGGTAAATCAATCAATCAATCAATTCCTCACTGTAGCACACATACACATGAAACAATCACTGCCACATATACACTAAAAACAAAACATAACAACTAACAAAACAATTAAATATGTAGAAACGTGGAATCATATCTCTCTGTAAAATGTTGAGGGATTAATATTTTCGTTTGATGCCCGAGAGCAAAAGCCAAAAGAGAGAAAATAATAACTCAAACTCAACATAAAAATGCAAAAACAAAAACAAAATTTTCGCAAACAAAATAATTGAACCAACGAACTACGCTTTTTTCATTGTAGAGAAATACATAGCTAATACATATAGTCGTTGAATGGATGATATGTATGTAGAATGTGAAAGATAAATAGAAAATGTTGTTGAGAGAAAACGAAATGAAAAATTCCCACATGGAAAAACCATGATGGGTCGCTGAAATGAGAGAAAATGAAAAATAAATTGCCATTCAGGACAAGCAAAACAAAAAAAAAACTGTTGTAAAACTTCAGATTTGTGCATTTGATGTGCGTGAATGAGGGGAAAGAGTATGAAGTGTGTGATACAGTGTGTGCGTGAGTATTGCGAATGCGTAAATGCGAGTTTTTGTGTTTATTTTTTGTTTTGCGTGATATGTGTGGAACATTATATGCGAATATTAACTATGTGATTTGAGTGTTTTAATTAACATGTAAAA
This sequence comes from Contarinia nasturtii, assembly GCF_009176525.2. Taxonomy (NCBI): domain Eukaryota; kingdom Metazoa; phylum Arthropoda; class Insecta; order Diptera; family Cecidomyiidae; genus Contarinia; species Contarinia nasturtii. The sequence continues at coordinate 6,560 of NW_022199787.1, read as the reverse complement.
TCTAATCAATTTATCTGTTTATGTTGTTCACTGTTGGTTTTGTCAACTGTCGACGGGTTTGTAAATGCCATGGTTATGCCTATCACTCAATATTTACAAATATCTATAATACATATTTAAATATTCGATTAAAAGAGAAGGACTTGTAGTTAGTAGACGATATATAAAAATCTAGTTGTGTCATGCATTTAACTCTTCTTTTTTTCTACCTTCATTCTCAATTCGTAGAATTCGTATATTATTATAATTCCCCATATATTTAATCATTTTGTTCGTCTAGCCGATGTCTTTTTTCTCTCCTGCTCTCAAATCATCACCTAACTACTTTTGAATGTATTTGTTTCGTTTTTATTTTCATTCGAACCAGTCTCTATAAATCTTTTTGATTTCTACACAACTTTGATGTTTCTTTAATCTAAATATTTAACATTTTTCTTTGCCTTACCACTAAGTTCGGGAATATTTGAACGATTTTAGTTTTCAAACAATTAGCCTAAATGTTTTGGCATTTCAAACGAAAAATTGTTTGAAAAGATGTAAAAAAAAAAACAATTCCAATTTAAATCATATTGGTATTATCCTAGCTCATTTTGAACGCCAAGCAATAAATATTAACCACCTTCGATTAGATTCTATTGCAATTTTAAGCATAGCGATATACATAAAAAATTAATTAAAAATTCAAGTGATTCGATTGGCGCTCGCAACGTCACTCATTCTCACGACGTATATGAAACATTCAATATAATTCAAACTTTGTTTCACTTTGACTTCGTATACACGTACACACATAAGCACGTCGAACTTGCTCGTGGATCACAACACTCATGTGGTGAGTCCCTGTCCCTGGTGAAAAAAAATTCTACTCATGAAATCACATTCACATCGATTTCGAAGGGAGAGCGTTATTTTGACAGCTTTTCCATTACATTTCAAACGTATAATATAAACAGATCTCACTTGAAATATGAAGTACCACAGCTCTTGACGAAAAAAGGTACATATTTGCACACGAAAAAAAGCAATAATAGTAATTAAATTGTGAGAGATGAGGAATCCCGCTTACAATATCTAGTAATATAAAATTGGATCATAAAGTTCAAGCACAAGTAGTTACGGTATTTTTAGAGGGATGAATGTTTCCAACCAAATTTTACATTCTGATGCAACAATCATGGCTCGTGTTTGTGCATCTCTATGTACCTCTCTCTCTCTCTCTCTCTCTCTCTCTTTTCGTCAGCATGTCGGTGTGTTTGTTTGTAAAGCTATTCCACGAATTAACCGCATCGTTTGGATTCCTAAAGTTTTGCTATTCATACATAACAAAGAAAACTCTGAAATAAAACAAAACTTTTTCTTTGTTATGGTTTTTTTATTCGTGTTTCATTTGATTTCACCACAAAATAGTAGTGTACACATTCCTAACAGTGTTTGCGCGCATAAATCTCGTCTCTATCGGCGAAATAACAGGAAAATATCCTAGGATATATCTCTCGTGTGTATGTGTGTTCTCGGTTCATTGTTTCATCATTTTGTTTTCGTTTTTGTTTTTTTATCTCTCTTTCTCTCTCTCTATCTATATAAATATCGGTCTCGTTTTATGATGACATTCCACAAAATCGCATGTTTTGCACACAAAATAAATTACTGTTAACTTAATAGAAAATATTTTGATCAAATCACTTTCATTTTACTCCTCGTAAGTGTTTCAGTGAAAAAAAAAACACATTTTTTTAAATTATTTTGAAAAAACTTAATTAAATAACAAAAAAATTGCACCAAAAAAGCGGTTCCTCTTCAAATACTCAGTGAATTTCGTTGAATTTTCAGTTGCTGAAGTGAATTTGTTTTTATCTTTCATGAATTAAAGAAGAAAATCGAAAAAAATGAAAACTCTCATCGAAAAATGATTCATCATAAAATTGCAAAACTAGTGACAGTCACAACGTTGATCAAAGGAAACAAAATAGAACGTATGTGAAATATATTTATAGTTTTACTTATTCATGGTGTGATTTTTTCGTTGATATTTTCACATTATATGATATTCATTAATGTGTACGTTTCTGGTTTCAATGGTGATGGTAAATATGTTTGGGCGAAGGATTAAAATACATATGTGCTACCTATACCACATTTTTTTTCCTTTATTGAATTTCAACTACTATTTACGAATACATGTGCTGGGTACATCAAAAGAGTGGAAAATTGAAAAAAACGACTATGGTAAAAACACACGGAAAATCCTGTAAATGAAAAAAAAAAAAACCATCACATTCCGCCAATGATCAAACTGTGTGAAATAGACAAGAAGAGAGCATGCATATAATGAGCATTTTCGTGTGTTACATTTTTTATATCTTTCACAACAATCGAGCCGTGCACGCTTTAACTATCCACATCGCAAAATTTTTCTTCATAAATTTGTTAGTTTTCCACCTCCAATAGTGAAAATGGCTGCTAATCGATTTTGAGTAATTTCTCTCACATTGTTCGCCGAAAATAAAGAATACTCGCAAACTTTCTGGCAATTTTTCTAGTATCGATTACAAAGCTTCGATATTTTGAAACAAAACATTGTTGTACCGTCAACTTTGAGTCGTTATCGAAACTTGTATTTCATGTTTTTTGCACATTGTTTCTTTTCATTCTCTTCTTTCATAGCAATAGACGATCTTACTTCGTCATTTATTTATTTATTTTGCTCGTTTTCATTAGTCGTTTGTATGGTGCGCAAAATATTAAACGGTAAATTATTGTACCATTCGCCAGTCGATGTTGATTTGAAGCGTTTGAGTTTTCATGCCCCAATTCGTAAAAGACTAGAAACGAAGAAGAAAAAATCCATCGCATTCGTAATATGAAGCAAGTGAAAGAAAGAGTGGATGAAGTAAATCACATTTTGCGTTAAATTTAAACTTTATTTGTTCAACGGGACTTAGTTATTGGGTGACATTGTGCGGTGTTTCAGGTTTTCTTTCTTTGAAAGAACATTTCCTTACTTTTCACTTTATCCTTCCTCCTCGTATACACCAGTAATATGTATTCATCCGTGAACCTTTTGATTTGCGACTCTCCAAACCCTTTTCGCAAAAATTCCCACCACATTTTCTGAGTGCTTACTAATTTAAATAATTGTAATAAGCGAAGCGTGACAAACAGTGAAGTTTTGTGTCTTTTCATTCAGCACTTTTCTGGAAGGAAAAAAATTGTGGTGCATAATGTGTTGAATATTCAAAACAAGAATGGAATATAACCGATTTTGCATTTAGATTTATTTATCTCCGGTTCTTTTTGGGAGGCAGAAAAAAAAAATATTTCACTTGGTATGCAACTGAAAATTCATAATTGTTTTGTGATTCACAAATACAAAACAAAATTTCACTCTGGCCAAAAAGGAGAGGAGCGACCGCAATTACATACAGCCACTCAAAAAAAAAAAAACTTGAATAAAAATATAGAATAAAATGAAAATTAGTTTAGGTCGCTTTATCGTGCAAAAAAAAGATGCTTTTAATAAAGCCTAAAAAAACCAAAAAATGAACCTTTTTACTAATTTTATTGTTGTAATTTTTCCTTTAAAATTTTCTTTGTGTGATTTATTTGGTGACGATAACGATGACGACGACAACGTTTATCACATGGATGCTTCCAACATGTGGGTACTCTTACGGGTTGTTCATAATGGAATTTCGGAACATCGAAATATGTTTTTAGGTTCATTTTGACGACGTTTCGTTGTATGGTACTCCGAAGGAGGAACTATTACCGAACATACAAACGATAAGCGAAAAAATGTCGTCAAACTTTTTGAAAAACCAGCTACAATCATGGTTTCAGCCAACCGACAATCGATTGGCGATGAAATTATTTGGCAGCAAAAAGGCATTAGTCAAAGAACGAATACGCCAGAAAACTGCCGGTCATTGGGTCATTCATCCATGCAGTTCATTCAGGTAAAAGATGTAAAATAAAATGAAATTTTTATTCATAAAATGAAAATACGACAACAAACACACAAACAAACATCATTTCGCCAGAAATAATTGCATTGGCAGTGAAGCAAAGAACATACGTCACATTCTTTATACCCACGGATAAATAGATAAAGATGTGCATGTTAAGTGTCCTCTTGTTCGCTACCATTCATGTTATTTTTCATTTATTTCTTCTTCTTTTATCGCTAAGTATATGTATGGTGGCACACATAAACGCACAACGTATATAATTAACTGAATTTAGAAATGTACACTAAGTATCTGCAGTCAGAAATAAATTTAATTTGAAATTAGTTTAATTTGTTGTGAGCAAATGAAGTAGCAGAAAAAGTAACTCAACACTTAATTGAACGGAAATGCTTTTGATTTAGCCTTTTTACTTTTTGCGTGTTTAAAAACTTCCTGCATCTTTTTTTTCCTTCATCGTGTCAGTGTCGTGCATAGAAAAGACGAATGATATTACTACAGAAGTATACGTAGCCGATTGAACTTTTATTGAAAGCCTAATGATTACGGAATATTTTGATTATTTCTTCCAAACTTCAACTTTTTTTTTAATGGGAAAGATTTAAGTTTATTTGATTTGTTGTCTCGTTCAGTTTTTTGCGTTCGTTTCTTGTCCTCTGTTCAATGTCAATAATTCAAAACTGGAATATATTCACACGGACGGAGAATTGTATTAAAGACCTATGTCAATGGCACTTCATCACAAGACAATTTTTACTTAATGCCTGTGACGGATCCAAAATATAGATTTTAACCCGAAAATATTTGTCAAAAGTTTTACTATCGATATGGAACAAGTGAATCCAATATATTTTTAAACTTATTTTTAAAATCGATAGTGTTCGATAAATTTGATGGCTAACTGCTACGTTAGCAATTGTGTATATGTGCAATACATTCTATGTCCAAATCAAACAATTAAAATGCAATTAAATAATACGCATTCACTTTTATAATCGAGAACACAACAACCTCACTCTCAAACACACTGACAATATTTATCATTTTTTTTTATCTGCCTCTACCGCACGCTCCGTCTCTCTGCTTAATTCATAAATTACTTCGTTTAACATTCAAATTTTATGTCACTTTGAATTGAAATGCATTCGTGATATAACTAACTTTAACTATTCGCATCGTTTTCCGCAAACATAAACACGCAATCAATACATTTTAGTCCGATTGAAATTGCAATGAAGACGATGATGATAACAAAAAAGAAAAATAATTTTCGTCAAAGATCGATGAATAAATGAAGTTGTCTATAGATTGATCAATTTGTACGAATACAATTTTATTTCAGAATTTTTATAAAATTGAAGAAATCATTTGGTTTAATTGATGTTCAATGTTTTGTTTGGCCCGTGCTCGATTAGCGGCTTATGAAATTGCTTCAAATTGTTAATCAGCTAAAGTGAACACATCAACGACGACCCACACGCCCCGACGATTTTTTTTTACTTACAACTTCATATAGTATGCACATACATTTGAACTAATTGGACTACCCACTGAGCTATTTTATTTCATTTGCAGATAGCATCATCGAAATATTTATCGAGACTTGACTCTTGATATTGCTCGTACTCTTTCTCTCTTTGATTCTCTGCAACTCTCTGGTAATCCCGTGGCAACGATATAAGTTCATTAGTTGTTTGGATGGCCAGAGCTTATAGTCACATAACAATTAAAATTTGTGATTTGTGACACGTGTCATTGCACATTATGTATGCATGTCTGAACAACATTTATGCTTTCGATTCAGTATTGGAGTATCTGTGCAAAATATATATATAAATGAGTGTACTCTGCCTTGATGGAGAGCCACAGCGGTAGCGATAAAAGAGTGAGAGAAAAGAGTTATTGAGAGAAAGAGACGCCGATACGCGTTTGAAATGTGGAAATGTCACATCGGATTTGATCGGTCACAAGACCGTTACCGAGCGAATTTCTACATTTTAATTTGTTTATTCCATTTATTATTTGTATCTCGTTTTATTTTTTCTAGAACCAGTTTTATTTTTTCGAGTGTCTGCGTGTATATATGCCTCTCTTATCTGCGTACTTTATTCAACGTCATAAGCATATTTTTTTTGTTTATTTATATAGTTAATATTTTATCAAAAATTCATGAGCAGATGAAGCGACACGTTCAAAAATGTTTCAAGTTGAGAGAATATGTGCATTGTAAGCGCGTTTTTTTCTCACATAGACACAAAATAAAATGAAAAAAAAAAAACGGCAATGGGCTTCGAAACATGCGGCTTGCTGCTCGGCTAACGTTGAAAACTATTTAGTTGGCATGTGGTTGCTCGATTACATTGAATAAATATTTTGATATGCTTGTCAGCATATTGCCCAAAGTACGTCAAATATATTTAATCATATGTCAATTTATTAACTAGCGTATTGTTCGCTTATCGATTAAAACGTTATAATTTTTTGGAATAAACGGTCGACCGTTCAACAAAGAATCTATTGTTGTACAAAATATACAGACACACACACAGTAGAGATGCACATAATTGTATTCGGTTCGATGTGGTCTTTTAATTT
>NW_022199786.1:0-3147 GCF_009176525.2 Contarinia nasturtii | reverse complement strand
TTTTTTTTTTTCGTTGTCGAGAGAACAATTGTCACAAATTCAAAGTGTGCTGAAAACATGTATAAATATTTGCCTACGCGCGAACGGTAACTGTGTATGCAATGCGATTGCACATACGCATACAAATAGCACTGGTAAATCAACAAAGAATCAAACTTTTTCCAGTTAACTCAAAATAGAGACGATGTCGATGAAGAAAGAAAAAGAGGGAAAAACGTGTTCAGTGTTTATTTGTTGACAATATGATCGATATATGTGGTTAGAATAATATTGGATGAATTGTGAAATGCTTCGTTTGGATTCATATCTGTCAACAGAATAGTCATTGATCACAACACATTTCAGTGTGTTTTGTGCATTTGCCAACTACTGGGTGGCTATGGATTTTAGTTTGTTGATGATTGAATTTTAAAGTAAAGTAAAAACATCGAATTTTTCAGTGTACACACAATTTTTAGAATAATACACTTCATATTCGCTTTCCATTTCATCAATTTTATTTAGTACGTTGTGCACATTTGAAAACTATCACATTACAACACATTTGACGATAGACACATTTGTCGTGAGAGAGGCTTACGAATAAATTGAAACATTAAACCGAATGAAGAAGAAAAAAAAAGGAGCCGAAGCAGCAAAATGTTAGCTCAAACACGCACCACACTCATCCATCAATGGCATTTCATTACGGCTTATCGTCATCAAGTTCTAACCATTATTTATGTACAACAACACCACCACCAACAAAGATACCATCCAAAATACCATGTCTGCGACGTTAAATGTGCGTGTGTGTGTTTGTTTTTTGTTTGCCTCATTTGATCTTCATGTATGCAGTTTAAGCCACAAAACGATTTTCGTTCACAAATTTATGTTGTCGGATTTTGGCAAGAAATTAGCCTATTCCTTGGCATGCATGATCTTTCAAAATTGGCTATTATCGCCCGGTATCATCCTTATTCTCTCTCTCTCTCTCTCTCTCTCTCTCTTTTCTATTTTGGCCTTTATTGTCATTAGCGCAATGCAACTGCAGGCGGTGGCGGCGTTCAATCGATGAAAAGCAGGAGATACGGAATTTATCTTTAAACGAAACATTAGGCAGGAGTTAAATACGTACGTCGTTTAAGGGCCAAACTAAAATAGCCAAAAAACAACAACAAAAATTTAAGCAGATAGACAACAGAATGTGTGTGTGTGGGGTTAAAGCACGTGTCGAACGATATCTCGGCAGCTCATTGCTGAGTCACGTGCGACATTTTAAGATTATTATGCAAACCAACTGACAACGGAACCATTCTGTCTATGCCTCAATGTGTAAACGCTTCACTTTTTTTACTTCAGTTGTTCCGTGCTCATTACGACACACACACACACACACATATACACACCAGCAAAAAAAGATGTCAACAAAGTGTGAGAGAGGGATACAGAATTGTAATTTGTATTTCGTTTTTTTTCGGCTGTAGTTTTTTTTTGCAAACGGGAATTTCACCACAACACACCGATAACCAGAGGAAATAACTGAATGAAAAAAAATACGGGTCCAATTTGTTTGTATACACACGGGTAACAAAATTAGAAATGTAAACATTGTCTTTGTCACTTTGTACCATTGTTATGATGACGAAGCAAATTGCCAGAAGCATCAAGACGTAAATGATAACGACAGCAAAAACCGGTAAACAGTAACGACAACAAAAAATAAGTGAAAGAAAATGGCTACTAATTCAAAATCCTTGCGGGCTTATTGTGTTGACTGTGCGTTTGTGATTGGCTTTTTTTTTGTATGTGTGTGTGTGTGATTGTTGCAAGTAGCGAAAGGCAGATGAAATCCGAGTGCAAATAAAATAATTCGACACACGAGCCAGAAGAAAAATGAAACAAGAAACATGATAGCAAATCGATGCAGAGAAAAAACATGATGAAAAATAGAGAGAAATGAAATCGGATGGTTATTTTGAAGCCCCGTAGGCTTAAAATTAAATTAAATATATAAATACACAAATGTGAAATTCGAATAAATGTGATTTAACTTGTGAACCAGAATGCTGCTGACTAAGTGCATATCCACCACACACCTACAAAAATCGAGCAATGAAACGGTTTGCCAGGAGTTTCGTATACATCTTTTTTCTCGTAGTTTTGTTGACTCTTGGCTCAATTAGTTGTTACTCTGATAAAAATAAGACATGACACAAGCTTACTCTCTTTATTGCAAAATGCACACACATTGATCTGTGGAAAGAAAATAATCGGAACGTGCGTCGTATGCAATTTAATTGGAACTTGAACTTGAAATTGACAAAGAAACGACGACAGAGGGACAAAAAAAAGAGAACATACACAAGCAGCATGTATGTACGAACAACAATCCAAAGCCACACATAACATTTATTTAGCAATTCGATAAATTGCAATGCAAGTATGTTTTCCATCGGCGTCGTTGAGCTTCATCGATATCGATTCATTGAGAAGAATTTCTAGCCACGTTTTCTTTTCGCTTCGATTCCGATTTAGTTTGCTTTTATTTCACTTAATTTCATCCCAAGAGATGATATTTACTCAAAGGCAAAAAGGAAACAGAGAAAAAAATGAAAAAAAGGAACGATAAACGTTTCATATGACGCTTATTTTACCCGGTTTTGCTTTTAATTCAACATTGATCTTGTAGTCTGGCCTTCGCTGTTTCCTTGCCATAAAAAAACAGTTCGTTTTCAAATTTATCGATTTCTATCGAGCCGAAGTACCCAGTATACACAAACATATTTTATATGCACCCCATTCATTAGGAATCCATGTTATTATGTTGTTTTTTCTTGATTGTGATTGTCATTATTATATTAGACTGGTTGTTTCGTTCGCGTTCGATGCAAGTCTTTTGTTTGCCGTAAGGATAAAACCGAATGCAACAAATTATTCTATAAATAAGGCACAATCGAACCGAGTGTGTATATGCCAAGCGCGCAAAATGCGAGGAGCCACCTTATTTTTGAGTGTGGATAAAATTTATATGTTTTTCTATATCGTACATAAAACGCTTCCTCTTTTTATTTGTATCACTCACGACATAACCAATTACTGAAACACACAAAAAAAAGACGAAGAAATTATTATCATTTCGTTGTGTGTGGTTTGCATGTGCTGTAT
>NW_022199785.1:0-2457 GCF_009176525.2 Contarinia nasturtii | reverse complement strand
AGCTCAAAAAAAATATACAGGTGATATAGAAAGCAAGTGAGGGTAGGAAAGAAGGTTAAAAGAATAGGGAGATTTAAGAAAATTTTATCAATTTGAATCATCGTAATCTGACGCGTTTTTTTTTTCGTTGAAGAGAAAAATACTTTCTCATGTAAACAATTGTTAATAAGAAAAATCGACCGGTGATTCCTATACACAGAATCGAATTCTGTGGACAAGGTGGACCCAAACCTGGAACGTGTTCAAGAAGTCGAGCACACCGGGGATAACATGGCTGGCAATTTTTTTTTTGATTTTCCCATCGCAATGAACTAACTCTTAAACATATAAAGCATCAATTTTTATATGCCATTAGTTGGTCCAAAGAGCTAGCCTTGGATTCGAAAGTAATGAATGAACCAAATCTAGCATTTAATATACCGAATATGCCATTTAAGCCGCTATTTTCTAGGTAGAAAAAAATGTTTTTCAAATGAGCACTTACAATAATCAAGAGTAACGGAAGCGCAAACATGATTTCAATTCAAATTTATCAAAGAAGCTTCTCAAGCCTAATGGGTGCAAATCGGCAGAAAAAACACGTTTTTTTTGTTTTCGTCGCATTAACTAACCTGTTTTTTTTTATTTAATTATTTTTTTCATTGCGGTTTCGGCTATTCCCACATTTATTCTCAACCACACATACGCAGCACCAAATTAGTAAAGTAGAAACAATATATACGTAGACGTTTTTGCAAATTTTCTATGAAATATCATAGAACATTTACACATTTTGTAAAAATTATAATGAAATTTTGAAGTAGATTTATAAAAATCTCTATTGATACAATCTATATGATTGTAAAAATTACGTCAAAAATTCATAGTAAATTTACAAAATCGTCCAATTTACATCATTTGTAAATTTACTACAAAATTTCAAAATAATTTTACAAATTATGAAAATTGGACGTTTTTGTAAATTTACTATGAATCTCCGTAGTAATTTTACAAACCCGTAGACTTCAAATGTACGGCTGGTAATAACAGCGACTTAAAAGTGTCTCAAAAAATCTTAAAAGTGTCTCATAATTTGTACAGGATTTACATAAGATGGAGACGGTTTAAAAAAACTTAAAGTCACTTTTATTCTCAGCCGATCAAATATATTTGTAAATTTACTACGAAAATTCATAGTAATTCTACAAATGATAAATATAGTAACCATTGTAGAATTTGACTTATAGCTCGTTAAACAATGCCACACATGACACAAGTGATGTTTGACACTTGGACGTTTTTGAACGTTGTCGAGCGCGCCATCTTTTGAGATTTTATTTTTAAAAATAAACTTTTTTCGTGTGTCTACAAATATAGAATGTCACAGAGAATTTCGAATGAACATGTGAATGAACTAACTCTTAAACATGTAAAGCATCAATTTTTGTATGCCATTAATTGGTCCAAATAGCTAGCCTTGGATTCGAAAGTAATGAATGAACCAAATCTAGCATTTGATATTCCGAATATGTCATTTAAGCCGCTATTTTCTAGGTAGAAATTAAAGAACCATAAAAATTCAAATTTATTGAGTTCAACTATCCGTATGTTCTCTCTACAACTATATCATTTTTTTAATGTTCTAAGATATTGCGATAATAACTAAATGTGAATTCATCGGGCTCAGTCTCATCAGGCTCAGACATTGTCTGAGTCAGTCAGGAGCTGAAATTAAGTGAAAACAATAGAAGTGATTGTTATGACTATATCTAATTAGAATAACATTACCACAATCACTATTTTTCACTTAGTTTCATGAATGGGTCAAAATAAATACGCCCTGAGCGTATCATATCTAAGTGACATTGAGTCTTCAAAGATATTGTCATCGAGCTCTTCTCCTTTTACTGTAAATATCCCGAAGGTGTTGAAAAATTTACGTACCATATATATGATGTATGCACAGAGAGAAAAATGTGGTATTCAATGCAGATCAACTTTCAGATCGAATTAATTGTACATTCGTCGAATCTTCAATGTTTTTTATCTTACACGTTTTGCAACAAAATCTATAAGAATGACAACTCAATATAACTTTTTGCAGAAAGCATACCAGTTTCTTACCAAAAGAGATACTCACCTCTGTATGAAGGCAACCGGTTTTTACCTAACAGGTATAAGCTTAAGTGCTTCACATTGCTTCAGTTCTTCTGTACTCTGAACGCTTTGGACAAATATTGTCACCACACAGCATTGTGTGACGTTTCTAGTGAATGATATTGAGACGCCAGGTAAACGATTGATTATGATGCTCGAAATTACTGGAATCCATAAATGTCATTGATCTCAAGAGCTCTTTTATAAGATTGAAACCATGACACACGACCAGATCGTGACAAGAAGGAACCAATATGTAATTTACGGAAGATTTTAAGCATTCATTTTAGAATTTACTTTACTTCTTTTTTTTAATATAAA
>NW_022199784.1:0-10046 GCF_009176525.2 Contarinia nasturtii | reverse complement strand
ATTTCATTTAATGAAAATGGTTTCGATACGGATTCAAACGTAAGCGAAACAAATATTTTTTTTTTAATTTATTTGAAAAAAATATAATGATTTTTTCGTTTTTTTTCAATTTGATTTTGATAGAATGGTGACTGCGATGAACCAATTCAACACGGTGGAGGAAATGTAGATAAAAATAATGACTTCGTTAAAATAATATCATCCATTTCTCGTGAATACAAAAGATTTGACACAATCGGTACGCGTATGGAAGTAAAACTGATTAATCCCGATCTGGTGAACCTCGATTACTGGATGCTTACTTCTATTGGACAACTCTTATCAATCGTGAAAAAAAAGTTGAATATTGAAAACCAAGATAGAGTAGGATTTACATTTTCAAATTCAAGCAATGCGAAAATTGATTTCGGAATATCATTTAGAAGATTCGATCAGTATACACCCAGATTCATATTAAATGCTTTAGATAGTGTACTACAAAGTAATACAAAGTTTTTGATAGATGACACTCTCATTATAAAAGTAGATGTAGTTAGGGTGCCATTAGGTGGTGCTAGAGCATTGAATATAGGAAAAAGTAAAGACAAATACTACAAAGTCCATCAAAAATCCCTTTATGTCCCGAAACTTAAAGAAAATGATGGTAATATTTGTTTACCTGTAGCAATAGTAGTTGGAATGAGCGTAGCGGATGGGAACGATGGTATCAATAGGTATAATTTTCTAACTTATCCACCAAACCACGACGAATTGGTTCATGAGGCAAACCAAATAGCAACTGCGGCTGATGTAGATTCATCACTTGGATGTGGATATGAAGAGATACAAAAATTTCAATTATATTTGAAACGTGAATATAATATTTACGTTTACAATTCACGTACAGGTAGTTCACTTTATTATCGTTCTCCATTACGTAATAAAAAAGTAATAAGTCTACTGTTAGATGACGGTCATTATTCAGTTATAAAATCGCTCACAGCCGTTTTCGCTACATCTTATTTTTGTGAGTATTGTGCTGAATCATATGCAACTAGACATTCACATATGGGATGCAGCTTCCAATGTGACAGATGTTTTGCTAATCCACCTTGTGAAAAAGCGATAGAAATTCATTGTAACGAGTGTAATCGATCTTTTGTGAATGCAAGTTGTTTTCAGAGACATAAAGACACCAGAGTTTGAATGTAAGGATTTGTTTCAACTGTTTGGTACGATATAAATGTGATTGGAATAATCCACACGCCTGTGGAGAAAAATTTTGTAACTTATGTAAGGAAGTTAAACCTATTCGACATGATCATTTTATTCCAAAAGAAGCAGCAAAAGAAGAAAGTGACGAAGATAAACTGTTTGTTTTTTATGATTTGGAAACTACACAGAACACTACACTATTTGATAATGAAGATAAGTTTGAGCATAAAGTAAATCTTTGTGTAGCACAGTATTCATGTGGAATTTGTTGTTCGAGTGAAAATATAGACGAGTATTGTTTAAATTGCGGTGTTCGACACTGTATTTTCGATAAAGATGATATAATACACGAATTTATGACACAACTTGGTAATTTACCTGACAAATTTAAATCAATAATAATAATAGCACACAATATGCAGAAATTTGATGGTCACTGGATTCTTCGATATATGTATAATCACAAAAATTCGTGGCCAATTAAAGAGGATTCCTTGATAATGAATGGAACGAAAATACTTCAAATTAAAATAGGAAGATACCGTTTCATTGATTCTTTGAATTTTTTTGCCACATCTTTATCAAAACTTCCAAAAATGTTTAGTTTGAATACCAGTAGTAAGGGACATTATCCGCACTATTTCAACACAGCTGAAAATTTCAATTATGTCGGACCTATTCCCAATATCGAATATTATGATCCAGATTCCATGAAACCAAAAGATAAACAAAAATTTATTGAATGGTACAATGAAGAATCAGCAAATAATATTTTATTTGATAACAAGAGAGAATTGATTGCATATTGTGTCCAAGATGTCACCATATTACGATTAGCATGTTTGAAGTTTCGTTCAATGATGATTCCTCTCACTCATGTTGATCCATTCAATCAAGTTACTGTAGCTTCCACATGTATGAAGGTTTATAAAACCAACTTTTTAGAAGAAAATATGATACCTATATTGCCACGCCATGGATACAGGTTACGCGATAATCAATCATTCAAAGCAATTAATTGGTTAGAGTGGGAAGCACATAACCGAAATATCAATATTATATCCGCATCAAATGGTCGCGAAGTTCGAATTAACGAGCATATAGTTGTTGACGGATATCACGAACCCACACGTACAGTATTTTCGTTTCACGGCTGCTGGTGGCATATGTGTAAAAAATGTTATCCATTTCAACACCATACATTACCAGGAGAAAAGAAAATGCCTGCTAGTGTACTATACGATAACACAATGCTAAGAGCAGAAAAGATCAGGAGCTTAGGATATAATCTGATAGAAATTTGGGAACACGAATTTGATCAATTGGTACGTGATATGCCTGTAATTACAGAATATCTTTCTACTCTCCCGCATTTAAAATCTGAGCCACTTGTACCACGTGACGCATTTTTCGGCGGACGTACGGGTGTGTGTAGACTTTACCATAAATGTTCACCTGGAGAAAAAATACATTACTACGACGTCACTTCGTTATATCCTTATATTAACAAATACTGTGAGTATCCAGTGGGTATACCCACAGTCCTTCTTGGTGATAAATTAAAAAATCGTAATGTCTTCAACATAAACGGCTTAATTAAGTGTCGTATAATACCACCGCGAAATTTAATTCATCCAGTACTTCCAATTAAAATGGACAATTACCTGATGTTTGTTTTATGTCGCGAATGTGGTGAAAAAAGAAATGAAAATGATTGTATTCACACTGAAGATGAAAGATCATTTATAGGAACATACGTTAGTAATGAACTTTGTGTAGCAGTAGAAAAAGGTTATAAAATAGATACGATTTATGAAGCTTGGAACTACAAAATGTCAAAATATAACAAAATAACGAAATCTGGTGGACTTTTTTCGGAATATGTGAATTTATTTTTGAAAATAAAAACAGAGGCGTCAGGTTTTCCACCGGGAGTTGAGTCTGATGAACAAAAAAATGAATACATTAAGCACTTTTTCGATCAAGAAGGAATTCTATTGGAAAAAGACAAAATTTCGTACAATGAAGGATTGAGGGCTTTAGCAAAAATTATGTTGAATTCGTTTTGGGGAAGATATGGTATGAAACCAAATAAAAGTAAGAAATGTTTTATTTCACAGAGAGATGAGTTATTAGAGCTAATCACAAATCCATCAACAGAAGTACAGTCACTTTTTCCACTATCTGATACTTCACTTCTCGCTTCGTATCGCTATCATGATATATGTGCACCCATTCAACCAGATGTGAATGTAGTCATTGCTGCATATACTACTGCTCAGGCAAGAATTCATTTATATCGATATCTAGACAAATTGGGTGATCGTGTCCTATATTATGATACCGATTCGGTGATTTATACGCAGAAGGAGAATGAAACAGGACTAGAGCTTGGTAATTTACTAGGTGAGTTAACAGATGAATTGGCAAAGGACTATGGTGTAGGAAGCTATATTACCGAATCTGTTATTAGTTCAGAAAAGAGTTACGCATTACGTATTATATCGCCAAATAATGAAGAAAATATAATTTGTAAAGTTAAAGGAATTACATTGAACCAAAAGAATACAGAAATTATTAATTTTAATACATTAAAGCAAATGGTGCTCAGAAATCATAATTCACCTGATGATATAGTCAAGCTAGTTGATAGGAAAATTTTAAGAACAAAGGATAGTTATGTCTTTTCTACAGAAACGGAATATTCGTTTAAAGTTAATGCAAAGAAGAGAAAACGAGTCGGTAATGAAAGAATTCTTACTTTACCGTTTGGATGGTAATTCATACAAGTGAAGTATTTAGCTGTAAGAAAAAATTTGTTCACGAAAACGAAAAAATAAAAATTTGCTTTTTTGTTCAACAATATTTTTTTTCATTTTTTATTTATGGTTAAAATACTTTATCATGTTGTCTACTACAATATCATTTATGAATAAATTAGTGCTGAATCTCGAAATAAATTTCTCGATTTTACATTGATTAAGAATGCTTATAACAAATGAAGAACAAAATTGACCACATTTTGTCGAAATAGTATGTTGAATTTGTACAACATTGTAATAAAATTCAATTGTGTGTGTATACATGAATTTTAAAATGAATTTGTTGTTTGGTGCGATTGCGAAACTGTCGAAATAATATCCTACTTGATTTTCATCAATGTATATTGCTATCCAATGTGTACCTAATTCAAACTTTTTTGACAAATTCACTACAGCTAAAAAGGGAAGTGATATTTTACGGGGTAATGCATCGCAAGGAAAAACTCCGTGGAATATTTTTCCTCTTTGAAACTTATTTATTAAAGTATTAATTTGTATTGTATTCATTTTTTTTAATTCAGCTGCTATAATCTATTATTATATTACGATTCTTATCAACTTCAATTAAATTTTCGAATTCTGCGAAAAATATAACTGTAATGGTCTTTTCCAACGGTTTTTCAAATCTAATCTCTGCGCGTAACACTCCACTTCGAATAATATTCCAGTGCGAATCACTACAAGATAAATCTGGAGTTAAATCGAAAGCTGCTAAGCAGTATCCGTCTGGATATTCGGCAAGTGTAATTGAATTTCCTGTGTCTGCAAAATTTATACCACTGCCTTCGAATAATGTATAGTATTCTCTAGTGTATTTCTTTTTAGCAAAATTTGGTGTTAATGGTTTTGTTGGTATTTGGGTGGAGTCGAGATATAACGACAAGTAATTATAGTTAAAATGTTGAAAATTAAACGGATTCAAATGCGGTGAACCATTAAATGCGCCACTATCAACCATCCCAATAATACATCTTTTAGGTAATTGACCAAGAAAAATATTATCCAACGATTTGCTCTGGATTCCACTGCCAATAGTAATGGTTTTTACCTCCACTCTTGTGATAGGATACTTAGCAGTTGCTACAGACAACGCACGAGCATGTGCAATTAATATCGATGGGTTTATTTTGACTTTTCGCACAAATAAATTAGCTTCAACGATTTCTATTTCACCACTGTCGTCTCCAATTAAATGAAATTCATTTTTTGCTTTAATTAATTTAACACACATTTCAACACCGTTTATCATAAATTTATCTGAGTTGAAAATATCGCAGTGTAGGTTGCTATACATTTCAACTTCTCCATTTTCAATTAGTTTTTTACGTTCCACATAACCAGGATTATTTTTATCGTTCATTAACTTACTGGTATCTTTATACCACATGGATCCCGCAAGATGGGAGTTTTTTGCAGTATCACTATAATTCAGTAAATTTTCAATATAGGCTCTATAGTTATAATTATTTGACGGAGGTGTTATACATTTTTGGTTCAGATACACATCGACTTGAGAAAACATGGAATGTATCCAATTGTTTATTGGAGACACTTCATTTTTGTCTTTTTGAACTTTTACCTTGGCTACAATGTGTAATACGGTGCGCGCAAGATCAATATATTCGTCACCGCTTGACGAAACAATGAACTCTATTGGTGATGAATCCGAGAGCGAAGAAATTGGTCTATAACATACAGTAACACCACCCTCTACGCTGTTTTGAGTAGGTGGAGTCGAAAATATATCTAGTTCAGTTTTTGTTGTGATATTTTTATGCGACGCTATAAATGCCATTATGAAAATATATCTAATATTTCTTTCTTCGTCTTTTTGTTTTTTTTTTGGTTTTTTCGTTTTATTTGGTTTTTTTCTTTGTTTTGTTTTCGATGTTTTACTATCAACTTTACGCTTCTTCTCTCCACAACGGTATGTATCGGAATGAACACGTTTCATCGCGCTTTGTGTAGTATACCCTGCACCGAACATTTTTTCGCCAAACACTTTACTGAGGTTATTAACTGCTTCTTTCCCTCGTTTCTTAATTGATGACTTAACATCTTGATTATTTCCAATATCGCAAATCACGTTTGCACCAGATTTCATTATTTCATTTCCTACAGCAGCTGATGACTTTTTCAGTAATGGAAAAGCACAACGAAACAATCCGCCAAAAAATGATCCGATACCATACCCTTTTTGATGCATTGGTAAAGAATAAACAGCACTAATACCGTTATTGGCTTGAAGCAAATAATATTGTGCGTAAACATCGTGTTCACGTGATTTACTCATTTTTTTTGATGAAGTGAAGTTTTAAAGTTAATATGCCGTGACGAAATGGTATGAAATGTCCGTTTCAACCTTTTATATTTACCGATATGGTTTCAAATTCACGTTTTTGTAATGGTGTGTAATGAAGATTTTGAAACTCTTTATAGCACGAATCTCCGTACTTTTCTAATTTGGCTTGAGTGTTGACTATTTTTAAAATATACAATCTTTCGTCACCAACAAATGAAGGTTGAATTATATCTGTCGATATAATCATCTGATCAGGAATACCAAAAAATGTGTTTCCAAGCTGCGGTGAATTTGTGTAATTCAAAATGTTTTCTCCTGGATTAAATCCCAACTGTAGAGCAAGTCTACCTTGTAATGCTATATGGTTTGGAATATTCGATGGTGATGAAATTTCAATTGTGGTACGGTTATTTAACTTATCAATTCCGAGAATAATTTTTTTTTCACCAATGCAATTTTCAATTGCGTAATTTACTGCCACTATTATTTCACTAATATTATTGTAGAAACCTGGTTCGATTTCAGTGACACAAATTTGATTTTTTGCATACTCAGGTGAATACACTTCGGTTATTTCATCATGCATGGATTCAGGTGAATGCACTTTGGTTATTTCATTTGTATTTATGTCATTCTCCAAATTTTCGCTGACTTCGTCATATGTTATTTCAATTTTATTGTTCTCTTCTGTGACGTTGAAAAAATTAAAATTGTAATGCAATTCTGCTAATGCCACAGCCCATTCGCCAGCTAAGCTTATTTTTTGTGGTAAAAGCACAGTAAAAGAGGTCGACTTATTTTGTGGGAAACAGTTCAATGAACTATTACTCATCAAAGTAATGTAAAAGTTGTCCATGTTGATCGTACACTTGGTGAAATTAAACTGAAATATGACTATATTTTCACTGAGATATTAACTGAATTTCATGTTCATAAAAATTGCCTTTAATCTTACTTCCGTCACTATCACGTAATCTAAATACAATTGGTTTTTTTTTAATTATTTTTTCGATGGAATATGTGTCAGTTGACCATTTGACAGTGTAACCTTTTTCAAAAACGGATTTCGGATTGGCTACTCGTACAATATCGCCTTCATGATACTTAGTACTACGTCGACAACTTGCGAATTTCCGATCTCTTGCTTCTTGTATATGCTCCCACACAGCTAATACATTTTCATCGTTTACATCGACTGGAGCCACTCCTATCGTGGAATGAATGCGGTTATTGTAAATGCAAACGAGACTATCAAGTACATCAATGTACCTCTTTGACCCAGTATACGTAAAGTATTTGTAAATAATCGATTTTATTGTTCTTATGAAACGTTCGACAATGCTTGCTTTAGTGACTGGGTCTTGTGCCTTATAAAACTGAATGTTTTTTTCCTTGAAATATTGCTGTATTGATCTCCCCAAAAACTCAGTACCTGCATCAGACTGAATTTTAATAGGTCTTCTTGATGTTGATGAGAAGATATGGTCAAATGCAGTAATAACGTCACTAGGAGTTTTTCTCTTTAATGGTACACACCATGCAAAACGGCTAAAACAGCAAATAACACAGAGTATGTACCTATTTCCACCGTTAATTCTCGAAATTTTTTGTGTATCAATTAGATCAATCTGCCACAAGTCATCCAAATTAACAATGTTATAATAGTTTCTCTTAAAGCGTATTCTTCTATTTCTGTGTAGTGAATAAGTTTGCTGTTTACTGAGCCAATTTTGTACATACGATTTTTTCAACTTAATTTTTCGTCTCTTGATTTCATTGTAAAGTCTTTCAACTGAAGAGTAAGCTGAAGTTGAATCAATACCATAGTATAATTCTTGAAGTAGACTATCAATACTACCTTTTTGTTCCATATTCGATGAAAAGTAAAACAAGACTGTTATATTCATTCAAGTAAAGCATAGTTTATAAAAATAAAATAAGACATATATTTTTTTTACTCATGGAAAACACATTTTTATTCAACTCATATCATATGATTTCCAACCTGGAATAGTTACATAACATGGATTAATTTTATGTTTTTCGCGTAACTGATTAGCAGTACTCTCGGCTCTAGTTAAATTCGGTTTATTAATATTATTTAAAAATTCTTCTGGACGTTTTATAATTTTATTTTTTTGTTTTCTTGAATATCTAACATGGGCCGGTTGGGTAGCAGTAGAATCAAGGTACATCTCATTTTCAATATCAGCAACAGTATTGTAACTAGCCAATCTCTTTGGAGACAGAGACGCTCTAGAAGACAATATATCACTCGTGTCACGTGATCTCTTGTTCATTGTGTTTGTAGTTGGATTGTGATCACTCTTGCTGGTAGAATGCGAATTCTTAATAGGTGATAATGATACTCTTCCACCTGTTTCACGAGCTGTGTTGAATAATTCTCTTGCAACAGGATGAAGTTCACTCTCGATATGTGGATGTGGGCTTGGTACTGAGAAACTCATCGTCGAATTCCATGGTAAACTAACTAATGAAGTTGTATCACTTGTATCATTGCATGATTGTGAGTGGATGTTCTGTTCGAATGATGAAATATTGACGATATTCTTAACGTGTGATAAATACCGTTGGAGTACTTGATTATACATTTGCCATTTTTCGTGATCTTGTATATTTTTACGATGTAAAATTTCATGCATAGATTCGTCTAGGTTAAATAATATTCTCGGTTTCACATATTCTGAATCAGGTAATGTAGAATTAACTGGAGTGGGATTATGTACGCTATTGGAACTAGAATTATGTAATTCACACTCAACGAGCTTAACCTTTTTTGCAAGTTTCATCCTTTTGTGAATCGTTTAGATAATGTCGTAATAACAGGTGGAAGCAGAGTATGCAAAAATGATCCTCCTTGTTGTACCAAGATTTGTTTTTTTTCTCCCCAATTTTTTTCATTGCCTGATGAAACTCGTCTTAAAATATTTTTATATTTTCTGAGTTTTTCTTTATTTGACTTCTTCAATTTCACAATACCAATTAACACGTTATCAATACACTCCACGATCGCCTTTATTAAGTCAAAATTGGCGGAATTCAAAATGTGTTTTCTTTCTTTTGGTGTAGATTTAGATAGTATATCCAACAGATAAAGTTGTGAGTAAACACAATCGGACATTTTTCTCACCTATTTACTTATATACACTACATTAGACGGTGTAGTAGTGTCAAAAATTGCTGTCCGAAGTCTGTAACGTTCTGGTGTTGATTGCTTTAAATCAAACAGCAAATAACCAAACGGTTCAGTAGTGGCGTCTCTAAAAGCTTCCAGAATAAATTTATATTTTTCAGGATTAATCTGCCTGGCAAGAGTAGCTATTTGCTGTCGATCTCTTGGGTTATTGAATACAACAAGATAATGTGTATTGAGAGAAATATCTCTTTTTCCTTTTCCTTGATTGAAGATATTTTGTGTTATAAAAATCACGCTCACATTGAAATGATGTGAACCTTTCGTGAAGAGGTCTACAACGGTACTGTCTGTAGCACTCATTAAGTCATCTAATATAACTAATCGTGGTTTGAGGTCAGAAAAATATTCCAACTCAGGTACTCCTCTTATAACAGTGTACTTTTCAAAGAAATTATTGATTGGCTGTCCATCGGGTAAACAATATAACACTTCATCAATATGATTGTTCACCATCATATTTAATCTACTCAAAAAGTTCATAGCAAAATGAGATTTACCGCAAGAAGTAGGG
>NW_022199783.1:0-7049 GCF_009176525.2 Contarinia nasturtii | reverse complement strand
TTTTTTTTAAATACAGTGAACACTTTTATATGTTAAATAAAAATTATAAAAAAAAACAAAAATTGAACAACACTTTTCGTTATTAAAATAATTAGGAGTTGATGTAAGAACAAACGAATACAAATATTAGAAGAAAAAATAAAGAGGCTTGCAGTAACTTTAATCACCGTGAAAACATGTGAATATTATGTTCTTATCAAAATAAATATTCTCACCAAGTTTAAAGAATTTTTTTTCGATTTTTGGCTTATATTTGACTTTTTGCATTAAAGTTTCTTCAAACTTTCAGAATGTTATTTTTTTGTGGAAGTTTCACGTCATTGTGGTACGCAAAGTCATGGCTCCCACATAGAAACAAATAGCAGAGTTAGCAGAGAGTTTACCCCTCAAAAAGAGTAACGCACTCTATTTTACTTTATTTTTTGTGTTAATTTCATCCAAGTGAACGCATCGTAGTGAAAGAAGAGATACATGTGTACTACACCGGACATCACACACAGCGAGTAACATTAATATGCCCCAAAAACGCCTGCAATCGTGTTTTCTACATGAAATATTATCTTTGCAATTTACGTGCTATCACTACGAATCAACAATAATTTTTTTTATTTTTCTCTTTTTTTTTGTTCATAAAAATAATGTTCAAATGTCCTTCGAATCAGTTTTTGTTATGAGTTTTTTTCTTTATGATTATCATCAAATAAAACTTTTGTGTATATAATTTTGAGTGGAATCGCTTTTCTGTGCAAAACTAGCTTATTCTAATTCTCACATTTGCTTCCCTTATAATTTAGTGTTTCGATTTGAAAAATGTGATCTATGTGATTTTTAATGAGAGCCACTTTATTTAGACAACAATAGATCATTAAACGATAATTGGAATAACACACTGAGGTGAAAGTTCCTTTGCATATTACATTTTACGTAGAACCCAAGTCAGTATAATACACTTTTCGAAGAGTGTACACACTCTTCTCACACTCTTCGTATAGTTTTATTCGACTTCCTTCTCACACTCTTCTCATATAATAAATTTTTCCACAGATGGATAGTTTTTGATTTTGTTTACTTTTGACATTTTGAAAAAAATGAACGTATACAAAAAAAAAATGAATTTGCTGTTGCAACAGCAATTGTTGTTCTGTTGTATTTTGACACAACTGACGAATGCTATAAACGTCAAAAACGTTCAAATATCAAAATACAAACATTACTTTCACTGGAATGAGAAGAGTGTGAGAAGAGTGTGAGAAGAGTGTGAGAAGGGAGTCGAATAAAACTATACGAAGAGTGTGAGAAGAGCGTGTACACTCTTCGAAAAGTGTATTATACTGACTTGGGAAGCATAAAAAGTATATCAAACCAAAGCCGGTACCAAAAATATAGGCAGAAGATGCTTACCTGAAAGTGATTGGATCAGGTTCCCCTGATCAACCGGCCTCAGTAGTTCTCAAAACAACAACTAAATCCTATCTCTTTAATTGTGGTGAAGGAATAAAAGCCTTGGCAAAAAATGTCAAAGTATCATTAAAAAATATTAATCATATATCACGGGGGACGGCAGTCCCCCAAGTGACGCAATACGCATTATCACAATGAAATTTTCATTTTTAATTTTCTAAGAATGAGAGAGGCAACGCAATATAAAAAATTGTTTGTGTATTTGATTGCAAGCGTCACTGAAAATTTATATCAGATCATTTTCAGATTTGATGTGCAGTATTGCGTCACAGTGAGAACTTCCAAAGAAGTGTTTTTTACTTATTTTTTACACAATCAAAATGGAATTGTATTGGCGGTATGATATGTGTATTTTTTGAAACAGTTGGCAGCTATGGTTATCTACCTTCAATCCATGGACCAAATGATTTAGAAAATATCTTCAGAAGGATGTCACTTCTATCATTCGTTGGTGGTATTTTCAAGAATCGTTTTACACCAGAAACATATAAGTCATGCG
This sequence comes from Contarinia nasturtii, assembly GCF_009176525.2. Taxonomy (NCBI): domain Eukaryota; kingdom Metazoa; phylum Arthropoda; class Insecta; order Diptera; family Cecidomyiidae; genus Contarinia; species Contarinia nasturtii. The sequence goes on along the minus strand of NW_022199783.1, from coordinate 5,089 downwards.
AACCATTTGAAGATAATGATTTAATTATTGAACCGATTCAATTGAAACATTTGAACGAAACTGCCTTCATTTATTTATGCACATTAAAAGCATTCAAAGGAACATTTTCGCTGAGCAAATTGGCGTTGAAAAATGTTCCACCACATTTAACAAAAAAATTACTACGCGGAGAAGATGTCACTCTGAACGATGGTACTATTGTAACAGCAAATGAGGTGTCCAGAAGTTCATTTTATTGGTGAGTTTTACAAGAGCTGAATATAGCATGCGACGTTGGTTGATGTACTCATATATTCTTTGCTTGTTCTTTCTTCCTTTTTAGTTGTTGATGTACCACATAAAGGTTATCTTAAAGATTTGAAAACGAATATCAAATTGAAAAGCTTATTACACGAATCAAAATTACCAAATGTTGAGCTTATTATCCATTTTACACCAAAAGATGTGTTTGAAACATCACGCTATCAATATTTCATCAAATCCATTAATCCGAAAAGGAACATGATCTTAAACGATATGAACACGTAAGCATAATGATTAATGTAATTTTCTTGGGACTAAAAAGAATATTTTAATTTCAGACATTCTTGCATGGAAAGTGTATACAAATTACAGGAAAAGCTACATACGATCGATTCAAAAATTCATCCTTTGCTAAGGTTTGTGACATTTAATTTTGAATATTTGATACAAAGTACAGTTGGGACTAATAACATCAGACTAGTAAGATAGTTATTACTTATTACTAATAATTTCTAATAACTGGTAATAAGATGTCATCTTATTAGTGTAATAAGTATAGTTATTAGAATGTTACTAGTCAGAAGACTAATAAGATGCATGTATCTTATTAGTATAGTTATTAGTATAGTTTCTCATCAGTATGTTTCGATTGGTGTTACTAGAAGCAAATACTACTGAAACACGAAAAACAGCAGTAAGGCAGTCAAAATCACAAAAAAACTTCCGGTCGATTTTTCTCGCATTTCCAATGGGTTTTCTGGTTTCTAGAACTTCCAAAATGTAATTCCATATACATATATTATTCGAGTAATCAGCCAAATTCCACCGGATTTTGATTTTAGGCCAAAAAGTAGTTGGCTGTATGGTGTTCACTTTGTGAACACAAATTTGCTTATTTTTGCCGATTTCCCATTGGAAATTCGAGAAAAATCGACCGGGAGTTTTTTTGTGATTTTGACTGCCTTACTGCTGTTTTTCGTGTTTCAGTACTATTTGCTTCTAGTAACACCAATCGAAATATACTGGTGAGAAACTATACTAATAACTATAGTAATAAGATACATGCATCTTATTAGTCTTCTGACTAGTAACATTCTAATAACTAATAGTTATTACTATACTTATTAGTGCAAAAAAGTAATAAGTAATAATATAGTTTGATCTTATTAGAATGATAAGATAATAAGATGAGTAATAAGATACCGAAAATGCCCAACTGTAATACAAAGTAACTATTGAAAATAATTTTAGCACGCAACTGGATACGAGCCACAAAATATTTGACCCATATGATAGTATGAGCGAACGAACATCAACATTTTACACTAAATATATATTTCGCAAAATACCAGATGATCATTTTTTGAGAGATGTTGGTGAGGAAACGGAATCGTTTCTAATAAATGACGATTCCGGTGCAAAACCGGAAAAACAGTTTCATTTGTGCACACAAAATGTTCCATCAAAGCTTGAAAATGAACAATTTCCGAGAATCTTATTTTTGGGCACGGGTGCATCCGATTCACATTCCTTGCGTGGTCAATCTGCAATTTTAGTTCATTTATCGTAAGTGAATTTTAAATAATTTTTCATCCAAATGAAATAGAAATTAAATTTGTACTTTGGTTCATTAAATTAGGAATACCGACGCATTTCTACTAGATTGTGGCTCTGGAACGTGTTCTCAAATCAATCGATTTTATGGCAAAGAAGCGCCAGAAATATATCGGCGTTTAAAAGGTGTTTATATATCACATATGCATTTAGATCATCACATTGGAATGCCAGAAGTATTTCGATATCGGTTGCGATATTTACCAGCTGACCGTGAACCATTACGGATATTCTGTCCGGTGGAGGATTTTAAATCGTGGATTTTATTTTATTCCAAGAACGTTGAATCCATAAACCACGATATGAAACTTATCGATAACGATGTCTTGGTAAGACTGAATTCTTGTTCTTTGTTTCCACAGTTTATTGATAATATTATTATTTTGCAGTTGTATGATAAATTAAACTTTCATGAAAAAGTGTACCTGAACATTGATTCGCTTAAAACGTGTGCAGTTAATCATTTTAAAAAATCATACGCTTTAACGATGAATTTTTCATACCGTAATGGAGATAACGTGGGAACATTTCGGCTTGCGTACAGCGGTGACACAGGCCCGTCTGATGATTTTGTGAAATTGGGACATAAAGCTGATCTTTTAATACATGAGGCAACTTTTCAAGACGCATTAACAGACGTTGCTGATAAATTTAGACATTCCACCATGTCTATGGCACTTGAGCAAAGCAGACGAATGGAGGCTAAACACACGATACTGACACATTTTGGCAGTAGATATCATATTTTACCATATATTGAAAATATCGATGAAAATACGGGCATTGCATTTGACTATATGGAAATTACACCGGACGATTTGCCCAGACTTGGCTCTTTGATCGCACAATATCAAAATGCTTTTCCAGGAGCTTTGAAACGCCTTGAACAGAAAACCAAAAATTATCTATTTCAACGTGGTTTGGATACACCGATAAATGAATGATATGACGTTAAGTAAATGTTTAAAATGTAGGAAAAAAAAATTGTAAAAAATATAAAGCTCAAACATTGAGCTTAATAAATGAGTAAAATTCCAAAGATGGAAAATAATTGTTTATTCAACAACACGTTAGCTTTAGAAATTCAGTTTAAAATTGATTTTTTTCAAAAGAGTGAGGTTATAACATTGATTTGACATTTACCATTCGAATGACACTCCAGTTAGTAAATAAAAACTTCAAAACATTGTATATAGTGTGCAATGAACACAGTGCATAATAAATGCGTCAAATTAAAAAAAAAAAAAAAAACATTTTGTTGTGTATTGTGTGCATTACGTGATTGATGTTGATTTTGTGGTGCTTAAGTAATTTATGAGTGATGAAAATAGGATTTATCTATACTTTTACCATATTGAAGGCAAAAATAGCATAATTTGGTACTGAACAGCTGATTCGATATTAATTTATTTATTTATTTATTCACCGTCTCATCACAGACTGAATTTATCACAAAATTTGTACAATATCATTCACAATGAAACACCACCCGATCGTATACCCAGCTACCAGCCTTTTCGACTTCGGAGTAGCAGATATCGATTGTGTTCACTGTTTTAATTTCTATATTCTATACTCGTATAACACATAAAAGTTAAAAGTTAAATTTTTCTCCGATCAAATATCACATTTTCCAATTTGACAATATTGTTTCTAAAGATGTGTCTCGATGCCGATTCTAAAAATGTTTCTCTTATCAAGTTAAAGTTTCTACAAGCTATGTAAAATGGCTGATTATGTGCGTAATCCGATGAAAATGCCCCAACTCTAATCAGTTCTGTACTTCTTAAATTTCTTTGGTTTTCGTCATATTGCAGTCTTTTATATACAATTTTATTTCTAAGTAAACTAGACACTATTTTACCCAAAAGGAGATCATAAATTAAATATACAGAAGCACTTATAAGCCGTCTCCAAGGCGGTTGGATATTTAAAACATCACATCTAAATTGATACGGTGGTAGCACACAATTTTCATCTCTTTGGTAAATAAATCTCGATGTCCATATCACAAAATCTTTCTGAATCGATTCTATTCTATTCGAATGGATACGGCGATATGGTTGCCATACAATACTCCGTACTCTAACTTTGATCTTACTAGTGCACAGTATAACATTTTTGCAGATTCTATCGTGTATTTATTTTTTAACGTTCGTTTGATGAAACCCATTGCCGCATGTGCACTGGCTGTAATCGCATCGATGTGATCTGTGAATGTCAGTTTCGTGTCGAAAATAATGCCAAGATCCTTGTGCATTTTGGTCCGTTCAAACGTATGATGGCCGTTGTCGATCGTATAGTCGTAGTTGACTACGTTTGCACCCTTTGCATACGTCATTACGTACGAGGGTCACTATTTAAGTTTTTTCAAAAACATATATAAGACAATGGGGTTTCATCGAAAATGGTTTTATTGTTTTTCAAAATATTCGCCATGATGATCAATACACTTTTGCATTCGCTCGAACCATTTGTCATAGCATTCATGCCACTCCGAAAGTGATATCTCCAAAACGTGTGTTTTGAACGCATCAACTGCTTCTTCGGGCGATGAAAATCGTTGACCACGCAGTTTATTCTTCACGCTCGGGAATAAAAAAAAATCGTTGGGTGCCAAATCAGGACTGTACGGCGGATGACCCATTAAATCGATCTTTTGACCGGTCAAATAATCGACTGTTTGATGAGAATTGTGAGAGCTCGCATTATCATGATGAAGAATTATTTTGCGACGGCGGTTGTTTTTTCTTATTTCACCAAACACTTCGGGCAAACAAATGGTGGTGTACCAATCAGAATTGACGGTCTTACGAGCCTCTAGTGGAACTGTTGCCACATGACCACTTATCGCGAAAAAACAGGCGACCATTTGCTTCGCAACACTTCGAGCTCGAACAACTTTTGTTGGGTTATCTTCACTTTGAAAGACCCATACAGTCGACTGCTGTTTAGTTTCGGGCTCATACGCGTAGATCCATGATTCGCCACCAGTGACGATAAAATACACGGATTTTGAAACACCACGATTGAATTTCTTGAGCATTTGTTTACACCAATCGACACGAGCCTTTTTTTGAGCGATTGCCAAATTATGTGGTATCCAACGAGAGCAAATCTTTCTGACAGCTAAATGATCATGTAAAATCTTAAATACGCTGGTCGCACTGATGCCCAGGGATGCCTCAATCTCGTGATATGTTACATGACGATCTTCCATTATCATATTTCT
>NW_022199782.1:0-3718 GCF_009176525.2 Contarinia nasturtii | reverse complement strand
ACAAAGGGATACAACTGGTGGTTGATTCAAATAATAACGGAAAGCAGCATCGTTTCGACCATAGCAAAATCCCATTATGACATGACAATCACTCAAAAGTATTTCAACAAATTGAGTGGCGTTCAAATCTCCGAAATTTTTAATATCTAATTCTATTTTGTCCGTTCACTTTTAGCTCGTATCCATCGTTGTACACTATTTGTAAAACATCATCAACTAAGAACTAAGAACTTTTGTTTGTTTTTTTCTAAATTTCCGTTACACTCAATGTGCTGACATATCATTGATAGTAGCGTAGAAAGACTGTTGCCATTGATCGTTGTATCAGCGCTCACTTTTGTAAATTTGTTATGCTCAACTACATGCCATGTTGTTTTTAACGGTGTTATAAATTCAACTGGAGCTTCAGACACTTCACTAAACTTAGCTTTAACAATTCGACCATCTGAAAATTGAAACTTGTTGTATTGGTCAAATTAAATTTTATAAAACATATACCATCCTGAATATGCTCCAACTTCCTCTCCCTAAATAAATTTTATCTTAGCTATGTTAGTTTCTATTACCTTAATTATTTTTATTTCGGATGAAAAAGTTAAAAAAGTAGCTATGAAAATGATTTAATGTCAATTTATTCAAATTTGATTTTGATCAAATGATTGATTTAAACAGACACTGAATTGACTTTCAATTATCTATCCGATCGAATACGTTTTTGTCCTGAGCCAAAATTGTAGCTTCAGACCACAGATTGAATAGGAAAAGTTTAAGAGTCTATTCTAAGTAGTTAGTTTTAAAAAACTAAGAGACCGAACAACAGCTAAAAGACTGATCACCGTATGCAAATTATTTCAGCCATATATATGTACTGCAGTTTACACAGCACAGTAAATGAATGTTTGTAAGTCGTTTCATTCATTCATTTGATTGACAATACATAGAGAGAGTAGCAGCAATATTTGTACATGGCATGAATTTCTTCTCAGATTTTCTTGGAATATGGACATTGACATTGACATTGCTAATAAACACTCTGCTCTGTAGTTGGTCATTTTCGCTGTTATACTTTTTAGCACAATAATAAATATACAAAATGATAAGTATTATATATATTATATACTAGGGAGGAGACACGATTCATATGATTCATTTTGATTTGGATTTTAGTTGATTTGAATCGGTTTGATAATTTATTTGACAGTTCAAAGTCAAATTCCACTTCGATGCTTATTGTTTTTAAATAAACTAAAACACCTTTTTCATACAAATTCAAGTATACCGTAAAATGAGTCTAAAAAAACACATTTTGAAAATAATAAATCTTATTGTATTCTTTAGTTATTTATATTATTGCATACATCGACATTCAGCTTCACTGCAAAGTATTACACAAATTGTATCGTGATGAATAATGATTTAAAATTATTTGAAGTGATTTTAAATATTTCCAATTTACTTACAAAGAGATTTCAATGTTCAATAATAGAGTTATTTTAATTAGAGATTTATTTTTTTCGTGGTGATTGTTCTACTGGAATTGGTGTTTCCCCCCTATATATAATATTAATCATAGTTCAACATACACGAAACTTACATAGAATATGCATATATTTACTTGGTAATTATTATTCGGGATTATATATATTTATATTCGATGTCTTAATCACTAATCATTATTCTTTGAATTCGAATGATTTCTTCACCCAAATTTTGATAAACAAAAAAAGCAAAAATATTAAAATGCAAAATTAATTCATGACGTATATTTTCACATATTGTTGCTTTGAAACAAAAACACTGATAAATATAGCACAGCTCTTTATAGAAATCATGCCAATAATATATACAACTTCGTAAAAAGAAGTAGCGAGGTAGTTGCTGTGTGGGCGTTTATACGTAAGCCTATCGAAAGACACAGTACCACAAACTGAGCGTCATACACTAAAACTTATAAAAATATGAAGATTGGAACTCACGCTCTGATAAAGCAAAAAAAAAAGTATAAATAATAACACATTTCTGTCGACAAGTAAGAAACGAACGAAAAATGCTTTTATCTCTTTTGTTTTGATAATTATATAATATAGTTTAACAGTCATATGCTTATTTTCTGTTTGACAATGACATCGAGTTTTTTTCTGTGTTTACAACTATTTTCCATTTCTCAAAAACTTTAGACAGTGCCCCCAGATAATTATTTATATTTTCATAAATGGTGTGTGGGAGTAAAAACATCATTAAACTTAAAGAAATGCAGTATTAACTCCATAGGTTCTGACGCATGCAAATCTATGGAGTCTCCAGCCGAAAAAAACCCTAACAAATCGAAAGAATCTAAACCAATTCAATTGTTTGATTTGATATTGCATTTGAATTTGTTTTGATTTCAAAAATTCGTCTCCATTCTCCAACATTTTCTTGAGTCGAAAGTTGATAATTCGATATCATAATATCAGTATCGAATAATAATTTTATTGATGTCATACCTTTTGACTTTGATGATCGCCAATGCCAAGTAAATACAAAGTTGATATGGCAAAACCGGCAAAAGAAATCAAAGCACCACATTCACACTTCGTTTTAGCTTTTTCGTGCACAGACTTGATGTGACGGTTCAAATGGTCCCTACGATTGTATGGCAATGTAGTGACACAGTTCGCATGCAAATTTCGTCAACTTCTAATTCCAATTCTGGATGAGACGATGGTGTAATTAAATCAATTAAAACAGCGGAATTGTTTAGGTCGACAGACTTTACTCCATCCGTTGTATTTTCATGGACAAATCAATTAAATCAGCGGACTCTAATGTTTTCATAATGTTTGTGTTTTGGCATTTGGTAATGCTATAGGTTGTTCATTTCCTTGAAAATGTTCCAATAATTTATCTTATCTAAAAATGTTTCAAGAGTTTCAATCAAAAACCTTACCTCTCTTTTTCTGGAGATGCTTCGGCATTTTCAATTGGTGAATCAACAACCATAGTTGAATCGTCGAAATCATCGTTTGAATCGTCGAAATATGGGCCATGCTCGTTCATCTCGTCACATTCATAAATGGTTGGAACATTTTCCATGAATTGCCTTTCGAATGATGACGCATTTTTAACGGCACTGTGGCTGGAATACAGTCGATTTGGCGTTATGCTGAAAATATGTTTCCATATATTCAAAAGCTGTCTCGACTAAGCCACGAATTTCTTCCGAACTGTGCGATTCTCGCGCCTCAATGAAATAATTCTAAAAAAAGAAAGAAAAACACACTTTTACCGAAAAAGTAAAAAATTAATTAATTTTTAAACTCACTATTAATTCAATCAATTTTCGATAAAGACAGTCCATTGCATTGAAGCTCAAATGAATTTGAGTTGGCACAGATAAGCTACTAAAACTAACATTTAAAAAAAACACAAGCAATTTTAGAAACATAAGAAGAACAACTGATACGTATGTGACGAATTTGTTTTTGTTTGAAAATGTATTATTATTTCCTGGGGTTTAATACATACTCGAAATCGGGGAAATTAATCAGAATGGAAAAGCTTTTTAAAAGTGAAATGCACCTTTCGCGATAGATCCTATTAAAAGAGTAAAAATAAAATGTTTTCGCATTATATCTATTCGTTTGTTGTCATTTCATGTGCCATTTATGTACACACACTCGGACAAAACACTTACTAGTATTATTAGTGAGTACACTAGTGCTGCTAGTAGCTGCTA
>NW_022199780.1:0-12549 GCF_009176525.2 Contarinia nasturtii | reverse complement strand
TAATACTTTATTACGTAAATTTTAATTACGTAATTAAAAGTGAGGTTATGTTACGCATATTTATTTCTGATTTAATAATCAGCGAATAATCACCGCACAAATCCCAGCAAAATTAAAAAGAAAATTAATTTCCGCTAAAAAACATTAAAAAAAATTTTTATTTTTATTTTTTATTTACAAAAAGTATACTTTTTAGAGTTTTTTGTATGAATAATTCAGTCGATAAGACAGTTTGACATTAGCGATTGACGAAATTTTTATTTACGCGTATTTACCGGAATTTACATTCATTTCCAGTATTGACAAGTATTTACACGTATTTACACGTATTGACATTTATTTTGTGTATTGAATCGTATTTTTTTAGCTTTTTGGCTTGTTCTTTCCCCCTAGTTCGGAATCTATTCTTTGTGTCTCCCCCCTAGAATTTTGCTGATATTGAAATGTAAATGGAAAAACTACCAATTAAGTTTTCTCGCTTTTTCGATGGGAAATCTACTTTTTGGCCTAAAATCCAAATCCGGTGGAATTTGGCTGATTGGTGGACTTTCGGGATTTGGCCTGGTTTCCAGAACTTCCAAAATGTAATTCCTGTATAAGATTACCCGAATAATATATATATTACAGTAACCCTCCCATATGTAAAAAAATATAGAAGTATCGGAAGAAACTAGTATGCTAAAATTAAAATTGAAACAAAAAAATTGTGTTTGATATTACAACTTTGAAAATTGTGTGCCTTTTTTTCTATCTGCGCTGCTTGGTTATTATTTTTAGAATTCGTCTATAAAATTGCTGTCTATTATTCGAACATTTTGTAATGTTTTTAGCATGGCTTTTTGTCATTGATCTCAAAATCGATCGATAAATGTGAATAAAAGTTCGTACGAAAAAAACAAGACCAAAAAAGACCACATACAAATTAAATATATTACGGAAAAAAAAATTGAACAAGATGGCATCTGTCATACGCATTCAATGTACTTTTCTCAACATTCTTTCATTTATTCTGTCACAGTAAACACTTTTCAACCCAACATTTCGATGAAAATAGAATTGAACTATCGTTGAATCAATACAAATTTTATAAATTTATTCGTTGATTGGAAAACTTAAGAATGTTGATGCATACCGTTGAATTGATAAAATAAATTAAAATGATTTACTTCATTTTCGTTCAAATTTAATTGAAAAAAGTATCCATTTTACCGAGTTTTTTACTAAAAATAAATAATGTCTTCCCTTCTGTCTACCTAAAAAAAAATATCGTACTTGCAACCCGGGTACTCACATATATTTTGTATGGAAACGTATGAAAATTGATGATGTTTTATTATTTTTTCTAATTTTTCAGGATGATACCAGCAAATACACACTACTATTTTGTTCAGGAAGATATATCATTACTTACTATCGCAAATTGAAGCTTAAATTCGTTTACATACAAACCGTTGTCATGGTAACGGATTTCAAACTTTGTAGCAATTGTTTAGTTACAACTGACTTTTATGAGCACTTGTTATGAACGGACATTAAATGCTACCCATAAATTTATCTGGAATATTCATTTTTTTCTATTTTTCTAATAAACGTTACATTCTGAATAAAATGTCGACGAAAATAAAATAAATCTTTTTTTTTAATCAGTAAAAATATTTTTTTTTAAGAATTTTTCTTTTCAATTTGGCATTCAATATGATTCCATATAACAGTGATAAAATCATTTCATCAACAACATATTAAATTAATGTAAAAAAAATAGAAATAATATATCAATTTATTTTCTATTGATTTATTGACCTAATGGCATATTAACTGAGGCAATAACTCGTATCTTTTTATCAAATGAACTGCAAACACCCAATCCAGTTCGATCCGGGCTCCAATCAAAACAATTGATTAGTTTATTACCGAGCGATAGTTTGCACATGACCTTCAACGAATTGGTTTCGAAATTACAACTTTCTTTTGGGCTGAAAAAAAAAATTCGTCAAAATTATGGGCGTTTGGAATTAAAGAAAATGTGGTATTACCTTTGCCAAACTTTCAACATTCCGCTACTACTACAAGTTGCAAAAATGTCACCTGTCATTGGAAAAATGTAAAAAATAAAATTATATTCAAATAAGAATTGGCAGGCATTTTTCGTTTTACTTACGATTTTGAGGTAGATGACGGACACACCAAATGGTTGGATTAGTTTTTCCCCTAATATTATCACTGATTGCGTTTGTTTCACAGCTAATCGTATCCTTTGCAAACGCATACATTGGTACAGGCGCATCACATTCATCAAAATAATAAGCATGTATCCCGCCAAATGTTGTGCAAGCCACCAATTTGCGTAATGGTTCGTATTTATTGTCCATTTCAAGGCCACAAACTCCATTCCCTACATTCACATCCCATCGCTCTTTTAACGTACGCAAATCAAACAATTTGATATCACCGTTATCAAAGCCAGCAAACACACATCGCTCGAATCTATTGTATGAGTCACCAAATGCCACTGACCAACAATCAGGACGTTTGGTACCTTGTTTTGGCATCAGTTGTACGACCGCATAATTGCATCTTGGATCCCAAACTTTGACATGACCATCCTGTCCACCCGTTACTATTTCGGTTGCGCCTCGATTTTTCTGAGATCCAGCCGCATCAATGGCATTGATGACACCCTTGTGAGCGTTATCAATATTGAAGACATCAAATCGATCCAAATCTCTATTAATCAACAAAAGAACCGAACATTTATTATTTTGTTACCACCATACACCGAAATTTATTTGAAATTTACATAATTTGTAGTGAACCGCCAAAATCGCCAACAGCCAAATAATAATTTTTCGTTCGTGACAAACCGAACGCCGAACATTTGAATGCATTTTGTCGGCTTATTTCACGCGTAATATCAAGTTGTTTTCCATTCAATTCGAATACTTTGATTAAACCACCGGTTCCATTCGTTTTGGCGCCAATTGCCGCAAATTTTGCCGTTTGCGGTAACCATTTGGTATCAAAAATGGTAAAATTCACTTCGTGTGTTATGTGAACAAACATGAATGTTTCATCCATTTTTACGGCTTAATTTTCGACTTTTTCATCAAATTTCAAACATACCAAATTTTATCGCTAAATTTATGTTCGTTGTGTGTATTGTTCATTCGTTTATTATTTTCTAAGGTTAATGTAAGTGTTTTTGTACTAACAACTGACGGTACAATGTGAAAACTGTCAATTGTTTATGTTTTCAGTCGGTCGTGCCATGAAATCAGTGTGTCGGTAAATTGGCAATTTCAATGTGCGATTTTATATTATTGTATTTGTGTGTTCATAACATGAATGTGTTCGGTGAAAACATGTGTTTTGTGTCGACTGTCAAATAAGATAATCGAATAATTCATCGTATGTAAATAGAGGTCGCTATCAATTTGTCATGAACTGTAGTGAAAAAAGAATTGCTCATATTTTATTACATGTTGCTAATTTTGAATAAAAATTTATTTTTATAAGTCAAAATCAATGTTGGAAACAATCATTTTAAAATGAACATCATGAATTCATAAGGATTATGAATTATGCATTCGCTTTTCTATTAGTTATATGCATAAATGCATAGATACAAAGTGCATTGAAGTGCATTTCAGTTGCAAAACTCTCAACTCTCACAACTCTCAAAAGAAAAATAAATTCTCTCATGGCCCCAGCTGATGCTTTTTAATTATTTCAAATAAAAATTCATTAATCAAATAGAGCAGTGATTTTGTACTACTTCAACTTGTTCTCATAATATTTCGGTTGGTTTTTGGTAGATCAGCAAGCGTGTAGACACACATACACATATAACGCAATTGAATTACCAATACACTAGCCAATACATGCAGCGCAAAGAATCAACGTTGTACAACAGTGACATATGACGTGCATGAAAAACGGCAAACGAAGAGAAGATAGAGAAAAAAAAAACGTATTTGAAGTATATATATTAGTTAGAAGCTGAGCAACAAAAACAAATTTTTCGTGCTCTTACATTCGGTAAAAGTGTTCATTGCCATTTGGTTCATTCTACCACTCAATTCATTCATCGTTTATTTAATAAACATTCTATATTCGTTTTGTTTTAATCAAAATTGGAAATTGTGTGCAAAAACAAACAAGAAATACTGAAATGGCTGTTAGTCCAGTAATTCTTCAAGCAACATCAAAACATACAGCTTCGGTAAGTGCAAAAGAAAAAAAAAACGACACAAAATATCATTGAACATGCTTTCCATCTGAATCAATCGTGTATTTTTATTTCAATTTAATGTAGTAGATTGAATGTGATAAAGTGATTAAATAGCTCAGACCTAATTGCTTTTTTGTCCGATCATTGTCCTCGCAATGATTTTCCTAATTACAAAACAGTATTCTTCCATATATTTTTTTTCATTCATGAAACTTATTTAATTTTGATGTTTTCCTTTTTATAATCGCGAAACCTCACTATACGATTATGATTTTCAGCGATGGAAAAATCAATATAAACATTAGTTCAAATTGTGATTGAAATCAAATTCACGTCAATTTTATATGTTTAACGTTAATTCAATTGCAATCTTATTGGTAATTGCGGCATGCTCTTTTTTTGTGATTTATTTCAGATTATCTTTTTACATGGCTTGGGCGATACAGGGTAAGTGTGGTGTAGACTGGCACACATTCGCATACAGCTGTTTACTAAATATAGTATATTTTCAGTGCATTGCAATAAGTTCAAGGTTAACGAAATCCAATCGCAATATGGACGTTTCAAAGCAATTTTTCCTCAATTTTTCAACATGAATTAGATTTGATTTTTCTTTGCATTGTGCCCATGATGATGGTGTATGATTGAAGATGAAAGAAACGAATCAATTAATTCAAATTCTGTTTATTTTATTTTTCTAATTTGTCAACAGTCATGGCTGGGCACAAGCAATGGCTCAAATACGTCCATCGTATATGAAAGTGATCTGTCCAACTGCACCAACCATGCCGGTGACGCTCAATGCAGGCTTCGAAATGCCATCATGGTTTGATTTGGTAGGTGTTTTCGTTATTTTTTTTTTGCATAAAATTAATATGCCAATGAATCAAATACATTAATCCCTAAATTCTTGATTACATAGTCATTTATTTTGATTTGAACGAACTTTGTTTTGTTTACTCAAATAACAACGGTAGAGTTCAATGCAGTGCTAGGTCAACACCTGGTTTTTATTTTTATAAATATATTTATTTCTGGTGAATTTGTCTGGTACAGCTATAAATGAACCCATTTCAATGTAATTCGATTGGACAAGTCGTTTAAAAATAACTCAATTTCGATTTGAATTTTAATTAGTCGCGACTTATAAAGGCAAACAAAATTTAAATAGAATACCTATATCGTTTTCGGTTTTTTTTATCACTTTAGCCTGTGTAGAAGGATTATATAAATTGAATTTGTGAAATAATTTATAGAAAACACTTGACATGTATGGACCAGAAGATGAAGAGGGCATCAAAAGAGCAACTGCAAATGTGCAATCACTGGTACAATCAGAGATTTCAGCCGGAATACCAGCCAATCGAATCATTGTTGGCGGTTTCTCACAAGGAGGCGCACTTGCATTACACACAGGTCTATATCATTTCTTATCTTCATAATGATTTACATATGTTGACTAATCCATACCATTCAGGACTAACATCATCACAAGTGCTGGGAGGTATAGTTGCATTATCCTGTTGGCTACCACTACATAAGAGTTTTCCAGATGCAAGGAAAACTTCCGATACTGTGCCAATCTTTCAATGTCACGGTAAGTGTCAGTCATTTTTAACAGAAAAATTGATTCTGTCTTCAAAAAAAAATTATTAAATTTAATTTAAAAAAATTATTCTTTCAGGCGAATTGGATCCAGTTGTACCTTATAAGTTTGGTCAATTGTCACACTATAGTTTAAAAACATTTATGAAAAGTGCTCAATTTTCATCTTATCCACGATTGATGCATTCGTCATCACAACAAGAAATGGATGACGTTAAGGTATGTATATACTATATAGCAATATGATGAAATATATCCAAAATAATCATGATGCCATTTTAAATTTTAGGATTTCATTGAGAAATACGTTCCACCGCAGTAGAATGACCACTAAAATTCACCAAATACAACAGTTGTTCAATATTGATAATTTATTCAACTAGTAGTATTTCCGTATTCAACTAATAAGAATGCTGCTTTTTCATAAACTGTTCCATACAGGCCCATTTCAATTAGTCTTATAATTGGTTTCAATAAAAAAGAAGCAAACAACTGAGCATACTATACAGTTGCAAAATTTGTTCAATTCTCTAATACACAAGATATTTTTGTTTATAAACGCAATTACAAATTTTTTGTGGCAATTTTATTTGATAAAATACTTCCAAAATGTAACACATATAATACATTCTCACACAATCACAGCCCTTCGCCCTTTGGGGAAAAGAAAAAGAAAAGAGAACTTGTAAGTTAAAAGAAAAACAACAACAATATGATTGATATCAAGTGATTTTGAGCAATAATTTGAGATTGATACTCAGTTAGATAGAACTATATCAACACCTGATTTATTAGACAGCTTCACTTTGTCGAACATTATCGACTCTTTTGTTCATCTTAAACATAAATAATAAATTATTTAAATAACCTTGTAAAAAGCAAATATCAGAAATGTATTTTCGTTTTAAAAAATGAAGTATACCATTAGTGTAGAATTACTTCTTCATACTTGAAAAGGATTAAAAGAAGAAGAAAAAAAAAGAAATTGGATTTATAAAAAAACTCATCTTTGTTGCTCAAGTTTAAGCAATGAAGATGAAAGACAATCAATATTTCCAGTGGATTTCAATTGGATGAATTTTCAAATATTTTCAAATTATGATTCCAACATCCATTTTGAATACAAATGCTATTGAATAAACAAATTATATTCATTAAAAACATGTGTTTTGTGTAAGATTCTATCAAACTTACTTGCATTGCATAAAATATTTTGAAATTATTTTATGCTAAATATTTCTATCCCATTTATTTTCATTTATGCACGAGCGGTTTCTTTCGTGGTATTAGAATATCGTGGTTTTCAATAGATGGCGCCATATGATACCTGTTGCAACGTAAAAAGTATTTTATAACATTACTAATTCTAGACTATAATAAATTACCCTCTCCTGACAAATTCGCATCGGTGGACATTTATGAATGCATTTGGCATCCGCTTCGTTACAATGTTGTCTTCTTCAAGTGATGACGAGTGTCGAACTCATTGATACAATTCCATTGTTCAAGTAATTTCAGGTAAAATCTCGAGTGAATCGTTCAACAAAATATAAACCCCCTGAAACACTCTTAGCTGCAAATCCAAAAACCAACTTCTGAATAAATCGCATTAAACGCAATGTTTTTTTAGTCATAAGATATTTATTTTAATTTACAGTATATTTAGTACACGAATGTTAGAAGTGACGAAGGTTAAACACTTTGAATTGTCATTTTTTTTAAAATGCATGAGATTTAGTGCGAATTAAATTCATTGTTTTTATTCCTAAAAAGATTACAATGAAATAGTTGTTCGAAAAAAAACATAGAGCTTTCAAAGTGTAAGTAGACGTTCATAAATGAAAATTCTTTGTTTTACATTTTCGACTCTCTACAAATTTGGAATGTTATATTATAGATTTTTACAATAAAATGACCATAATCTTAATTTAGACAAAAAAGTTTTTGGCTCCCATCTTTTTTGTTTGTATTCAATAAAATGGTTATGTGGAGAAGAAAAAAACGAATATAAACACTGTTGAAACGAAGAGTTTTTAAAGTAACTATAGAAATGGGACACTTGGATTTTATCATCATTCCTTTAAACTTTGTAAAAATATATCTCTTTCAATCAAAAGTTAAAAGGAAAAGTCTTTCACAACTTTTTTTTTGCACACCAAAACTAAAAGAACTATTTGAAATGCAACGTAAGGAGCAATTCATCGACAGAAGAATGAAAAAAACTATCAGTTTACCAGAAAGTTCGCGCTACTCAAATTGCCACATATTGGATATGGTGCATGACAAGTATTTGTCGTACATTCTATACGGTGCATTCGAAGTTGTGGATGTAAGTAAATGCGCTATTCCATTGTATAAATAGGTGCGAATATGAAGATCGATAATGACTCTAACAACTATCATAAGGACCAAGTATGAGTTTTAGTGATTTTTTTTGTTATAATTCAGCTAACATAGTATATTTCACGACGAAACAAAAGAAAATGAATTCATTTCATGTTTTTTTCTTCTTCTCAGATATACATCTTCGTTCTGTTTGAAGAATAGGAATTATTTTCTATTACCATTCGTCTATGTTACAATACAAAATATTTGATTAATGCAAATGATATTGTCGTCTTTAAATAATACCTTTCAGTTGTGTGTGTGTGTGTGTGTGTGTGTGTGTGTGTGTGTGTGTGTGCTGCACAACTTGAAATTTGCTTGCTTACTTTCATTTTGTCCGTTCATTGTGTTCGATTCCAGTTGCGTGTATCTCTTTAAATCGTTAGCTTTTGTTGAGCTACAATTTTGGTAGGGTCGGTATTATAATTATTGCATCAAGAGAATATTTCTGTGTTATATTTTCCATTTTTGTTGCATTATTATGATTTTTCTTCAAATAATCCCCAAAATGCTGTTCTACTTTCTTCAATTTCTATTTAATATCTTTTCAAAGTCTTATGTTTTCGAATTTGAAAAGTCAGAAAAGTTCCATATGAAATGAAAATGCGAGACATTTAAATCCGACATAAGAAAAACTGCAATTACAATTTGTTGGAGTTTGATGATCTTACAGTGATAAAATATATAGTTTTTGCTACTTGTTACAAAAATATAGATCATTTCAATTTGATTTTAACCGAATTTTTGTTTAATGTTCACTATAATAACGAGTGTGTGTGATTGTGTTTGTATGTGGAATGGTGAAATTGTCAAAACTATTTTATGCTTGTATATGTATGTCATTATTTAATAAAAATTAACAAAAAAAAGAAAGAAATTTGTATGGAAAATGATATTTGTCCAGGTTCAAAATTGACTCATGAATGTGCTTAACAACTAGCGGAAATCGTTTTGGTCATTTCAATAGATGTATCACTATACTAATATATCCTTTGTACTGAATCGAGTAAAGTGTCATTTCACCGTTTATAGAACGATAAAATGTCAATATTATTCCATTGATATATGCCATAGCAAGGATATGATTATTGTTTGTTATCTCTTCTGTTGTTGACTTGCATTTGGTTGCATTGCATGGGGAGCAAACATATTAAGTACAGCAATAAGAGATTTAATGTTATTGGGCTATCATTATCAATGCCACTGTAAGTGATAGAATCTAGTCCATCACACATACTTGAAACAGTGAATAAACGAGATTTACTTATTCATATGGTATTATTTTTTTTATAGTTCTAAATGGGAATCATAAGACAATCTGATTTAATTTCAATTCATTTCGTTTTTGTGTTTGTTCTTCTTCTTTTTTTATTATTTCTATCGCTGCAGTCAAATTCTACAAAGTGATATAAGTTTTAGTATTTAAGAAATAGATTTTAAAGATGATAAAAAGTTCCATTGATATAGTTTATGTTTTGATTTATCGAAAATACACAGCACAAAAAAAAAAACATGTAAAGTGGATGCTACTATCGGGCATTAATTATCATTACTCGCTTTACACAGACGATCAATTTAATGGTAATAATAGTAATTTATGATCTATTCTCGTTTCTATTCACTACAATCTACATTCATTTTTTGTGTTTGGTTTTCATATTTTGTTTCTATAAGAGAGTGAGAGTTTTCACTTTGATTTCTTGTAGGATTGTCTTTTCTAATCACATTTAAATGGTTAATTTTTTTTTTCGTTTTCTTTTTTTTTATTCTTCTTCATCAAATGTTTCCAATTAATTTACAACTATGATTCATAATGTAAAAGTGCATTTTTTTTCTTAATAAATTACATTGGAAGGGAAAATATATTCATGTGCAATTGAATTTCAATTTCGGAAATGACATGAAAATTAAATCGTGATTTTATTCGATTGATTTCAGTGTGGCAATTTTATCGATTTTGATTGATGTGACAAAATCAATTTCCGAACTGAAATGCAACATACTGATATGAAAATATCTTTTCGAGTGAGATTTTGTGGATTGTCAATAGTTATATGAGCTATATATAGTAGTTTGTGCTTCTAAAGTAATTTTCATCATTTTCAAGATAATTTTGTTGTATTTTCGTGGATATTGTACAGCTAATATTTTTGATTGGATCGATTTTGTATGTGAATCGTTTGTGTTTTGGTAATCAATTATTTTGATTGCTCGAGTATAAATCGATATCCGTCGGGCAGTGGATGAATCGAAGAATGGCTATCATCGCATATTAGACTAGGTCTGTGTCACAATATCTCCACCGCATCTCAAAATTATACGTAGAAAAAGTTTTCGGGTCCGGCCCCATATATAGGTAAACAAAAAAATTTACTCAAATGTACATTTTCGAGATTCGGTGGAAGAATTGTGATAAAAATATACATTTCTTTTTCTTCTAAACTATAGTCTGATGCATGCAACATTTTGGTACACATAAATTGTTTTTACAGTTTTCCACAAATCCAATTGAATTATTCGGATTCATTTCCGTTCCTAATCTTAAAAATTTGCTTACGTTTATACATTTTTGTTGCTAATTTCATCTTTATTTGTAGAGTCGTTTTTGTTTTTAAATTTCAATGTGAGATAGTTAGAAAGAGACAGGTGTGTTATTAAACTACACGAGAACTGTTTGTAATGGCTCAAAATTGCATTTACACAGTAGACCGCGTGAGACTCTACCACCTCGAAAATGTTTTGATTGTCATTGTACGCAATGAAAATATATGATTTTGGCTAAATTAACCAATACTCGCACACGGAGTGATCATTTTTTTCATATTTGGAACTTGAATCTGTTGAATCAGTTCTGTTTTTTTTTTTTAAACCAAAGTTAATGTCATTTTATCAACTAAAATTGAGCGAATTCTCAATATACATATATATATATTTATCAGCAAAAAATGTTTGCTATCCTAAACACGTACATCGAAAATGTTCGCGACATAATTAAATTGGAAATGGAAAACTGAAAAACGTCTATGCTTTCTTGTCCATAAATGTATATATGAATGAGATATTCTTGATGTGTGTATATGTTAACCAAAAATATGTTATTTCACGTTATATCCTGTAACGTTTCGTTATGTTATATGTTATGCCATTAAAAGGGAACATATTTCGCCGGTTAAATGTACCAAAAAGTATCTCAACCTCACTGAGACTGTAACTGTATTTTTCGTTGGAATCTTTGCTTTTGTCACCACATGAACATGTTGAAGAAGCAAAAATGTTTTCAGAATACTTGATCTAATATGAAGTTTCGGGACTCCGTTTACTTTGAGTTTCATTTCGCTTGACAAAATCAAGGATTATCAAATAAATGTTGGTGAATTTGGCCATAAAATCGGAACGTACCAAAAATTTATTTGATAAACCCATTTGTTTGATCCATCTGGTGGTAATCCCTGAAAAAAATACAATTTTTGGTACATTTTGTGCGGACTGTTTTGTTTTGTATGGGAGAAATCGTTCACGATTTTAATTGGCGACCAAAGAACTAGCGCCCCCATAGGTGATTTTTGTTGTGCTACTCATTACGCACATTTATTAGAGCATTCGATTTTCAACCGTTTTCAATATATGCTACTATAGCATCAAAAAACCCCTGAAACCGAAATAGTTTGAAATATTGCATGGATAAAAAAGGAGCAGTACATTTAGTTCGAAATAGGCATGATGTTTTGAACTTTATTTGAACCATAATGACCAAGCGTTTGAAATTAGCACTGGCTTACAAATGAAAGTTAAACCCTCATTTTGTTCTTATATTTTAAATTGGATAATCAATATCCATTTATATGCATGAATCGACTCATTTTGACTTGCGTCCAATGCGTGTTCTGATGAGGAGGCGGGGAGGCAGCATCTTGAAAAGTTTGCAAATCGAACCACTCTAATATTTATTGTCAGAAAAACATTCAAATGATTGTTGTTGCTATTATTTTGAGTGTTGTAGGTTAGACAGTATGTACTCTTGGACAAAAATTAGTCAATTTGAACCGTCTAACTTTAAATTAGCCAATTTGTATTCATGAACAGTTGTATATTTAATGTCTAAAAAACAGCAGTTTTTATATGAAAATTGAAAACCTCTTTATTTGTTCAAGTTAATTAACTTTAAAGAAATGTTTCTCTCTCTTTTTGTTTTGTTTCAGTTAATTTCCTTTTGATTTAAATATGTATTTTGTACGATTGATATATATATACCACTATTACATTGATGTCGATTACTGTATAACATTGGATCAGTAATGTGCGAGCTACATTTTACAGGGGGGGGGGGGGGG
>NW_022199779.1:795-1340 GCF_009176525.2 Contarinia nasturtii | reverse complement strand
AAATCAATGTAAATCTTGACGAATATATTTTTTT
This sequence comes from Contarinia nasturtii, assembly GCF_009176525.2. NCBI lineage: Eukaryota > Metazoa > Arthropoda > Insecta > Diptera > Cecidomyiidae > Contarinia > Contarinia nasturtii. The sequence continues at coordinate 1,306 of NW_022199779.1, read as the reverse complement.
ACTTTTTCAATAATATTTATTCTTCGCAGATTATTTATTTTTTGCAGTATAGATTATTTAATTTCAATTCTGTGCATTCTTACAACACAGCTTTTAAATACGTTTATACGTCTACACATTTAAGAAAACGTTCTAATACTTGAAATCGATTTGACTAATTGATATATTTAATGAGATTGTGGATAGTACGAGGGCTGCTCCATATATTTCTAGAATTGGCAATATTTAGTGTTGTCCCGTACAAACCATTGTCATATTCGTTAAGTTTAACATTTGGTAGCATAAACGATCTCAGAACGTTCTGTCATACGCGCGCTATTTGTATTGTTTACAGTGACATCTAAATTGCGTCTCAACAAAAAAATGAATTTTACTAGTGAAAATTTTCATGCGATAATTTACTACGACTTTGGATTGGGTGTATCTCAACAACAGTGTTTTGATCAACTTCATTTGGTCTTTGGCGATGAAGCTCCATGCAAGGCCACTGTATATCACTGGTTTACTGAAT
>NW_022199779.1:0-695 GCF_009176525.2 Contarinia nasturtii | reverse complement strand
TATTTGTATTGTTTACAGTGACATCTAAATTGCGTCTCAACAAAAAAATGAATTTTACTAGTGAAAATTTTCATGCGATAATTTACTACGACTTTGGATTGGGTGTATCTCAACAACAGTGTTTTGATCAACTTCATTTGGTCTTTGGCGATGAAGCTCCATGCAAGGCCACTGTATATCACTTGTTTACTGAATTCAATCGTGGTCGTCATTCGCTCATCGACGAATTCCGTGAAAGTCGTCCAAAATTGGTTGTTGTTCCAGAAACTATCGATGCTGTCAGAAACATGATAAAGCAAGATCGTCATGTCACACACCGTGAGATTGAGGCATCCTTGAGCATTAGTATGAGAAGCATACACACGATTTTGCATGAACATTTGGCCGTAAAAAAGATTTGCTCTCGTTGGATTCCACATAAATTGACCGATGACCAAAAATTAGCTCGTGTGAATTGGTGCAATGAAATACTCAACAAATAAAACCGCGGTGCATCATATTCTGTCTATAACATCGTCACAGGCGACGAATAGTGGATATATGCGTATGTGCCCGAAACTAAACAGCAGTCGACAGTATGGGTCTTCCAAAGTGAAGATAATCCAACGAAAGTTATAATAATAATAATAATAATAATAATAACTGCACCGAACAGCGTTCCTTCGCCTTGGTGGTTTATTGAATATATTTTAAAT
>NW_022199778.1:3617-3889 GCF_009176525.2 Contarinia nasturtii | reverse complement strand
CACTAAATAAGGTCATTGACCTCTAAAACATCGATATTCGGATTCTAGAGCTCAATACCTTTCCAACGACCCCCTAACCGTCAAAATCGATGACACTTTTCGAAAACTTCAGCGTTTTAAAAATTTCATATGAATCTCTATGAAAAATCAAAATGTCTGTCTGTCTGTGCGCGATTTTGCGTACTCGATTCTGATCTCTTCGAAACTTTCTGTGATTTAAGTACACAAAAAACTAAGACTTTTTTGTTCCGGCACTTTTCGATTTGGCCGCC
>NW_022199778.1:0-3517 GCF_009176525.2 Contarinia nasturtii | reverse complement strand
TGGCCATGGCCGGCCTCTAAAAGTCACTTTTCGACTTTTTTCCCTATGGTCACCGAAGCGCCATGACTTGACACCCCCCAGACATATGCATATCATTAGAAAGGTCTTGAAGTGAGCTATCGAATGGAGTCATTTGCGGTCCAAAAATTTCAATGTGGGGTGGCTAAATTGGCCAAAAACCAAAAATGTACCGTTCGGCCGGACACATAACGTCCATTACCTCGAAAACAAGCTCAAGGATTTTTTTGAAAATTTCACCGATTTTAGGCCCAAGTCTAAGCTATAATATGCCGCATAGCTCATATCCCAGAAAATTCTTGTTTTCAAGATATGGCCTTCGATAGTGCAAAAATGGCCAAAAATGGCCATTTTTTCAAACAATCGCTGTGGCACCTATACTTGACTTACGCAAGGCATATGCATATTCGTTGGAAAGGTCTTAAAGTAAGCTATCGAATAGTGCCGATTGCGACTTAAAAATGTCAAGTTCAGGTGGCCAAATCGGTCAAAAATCAAAATTTGACCGTCTGGCCGGACACATAACGGTCACTTTCTCGGAAAAGACTGCATAGGTTCTTTTTAAAAATTCATCAATTTTAGCCCCAAGTCAAAGATAAAAAAAATGTGCATACCACACACCACTGCTAAAACCTCTGTTCCTCATTATGATCCATAATTTATATCATTTTGTTTCAAAAATAACCTAAAAATCCATATTTTCATTGTATTTGAAAAATATTCAAATCCATTGGTCTTGAATCTTTAACTTGGAAAATAGCACTTACAAAACTATTGATATCAAATAAAAAACCTCTATCGAGTTAGAGAACGAGTGACGAAACCTACATTTGAAACACAAAATTTCTGATATCAATTTTGTGACGAAAATAGTTGGTAGATATATTTTCTTTGTACTGTGAATATAAACTTAATATACATTTGTAAATTCGGAACGTTGCTTCATTGCGTCAGTATGAACTCAAAGTAAAAAGGAGAAAATTTCTGCAACGTTTTGAATATACAAATGTATATTAAGTTTATATTCACAGTACAAAGAAAAAATACCTACCAACTATTTTCGTCACAAAATTGATATCAGAAATTTTGTGTTTCAAATGTAGGTTTCGTCACTCGTTCTCTAACTCGATAGAGGTTTTTTATTTGATTTTCATTACAAGTAAGGGGATCCTAGGCTAAGGAGTTTTGAACACAAGAAATGTTGCGGGTGAAAGTTTTTCTTACAGGTTTGTGATACGCGCTCGTTTTGTATCGGATTTATCCTTTTTGGGAGCAGATTTGTCGTTTTTGGGACGAAATGGAACAATGGGACCTGAAATGGAATTTGTACTTAAAATTCGCCATGGCTTGAAAATATCAAAGAATTTATAACCTCCGGCATAACCTAGGTGCCCCTAATATTCGTTGAAATGTCTTCAAACTCTCGGAATAGTATTTATGTGTGATAAAAATAACCTGTGCAAAGTTTCAGCTCATTACGATATCATACAGGCATGGCTTCCATACAAAAATCCAAATTTTTTGAATTTTTTGTATGAAAAGTGTTTCGAAAGTTGATTGTATCGCAAAACTAATATACGCTCATATTCGATTTTCTCGTACCCAAAAACCCCCCAATACACATTTTTGAGTGTTTAGGAATACATTAAATATCACTTTTGGAAGAAAAATTGAATTTTTCCCAGGGATGGACATGGGCATCACACCAGACATGACACTTTACCCTGTCAACCAAAGTCGCTCAAAATCTAATGGTTTCTATTCCTCGGCACCCCCAATCATCTGTGAAGTCAGATTTTGATTCAACATTTTTGAATTACTTTTCTTGTTTGAAAGTTATCGTGTTAACAAATTTTTGCGTACAGGGTACAGGGTACAGGGTACAGGGTACGCACATACATTCGGACATCGAAAAAACGCTGGATTCGTGTTCCCTGGCCCCAAAAACACCCAGAAAACACATTTTTTATGGGTGTTAATTTTTCGACCGATTCCAATACTTTACCTTACACACTAGGTGTGTGCGGAAAAGTAAAAACGAAAATTTGTCTAATTTGCTAGAGAATTTTTTGTTTTTGGAAAATCACCCCCCTCTGAAAAATTTTCCTCGCACACTACTGCACTAGGTGTGTGCGGAAAAGTAATAATCAACTTTTGTGATAAATTTTGACAGTTTTAACGAATTAGATATTTCAAAATGTATACATTCTCGAGCTTATCACACCATTGTGGAGAAAAAAGCGAGGCCAGTAATAGATATGGATAACTCATATAACATGTTATGGTTTACTTGCATTTCGACTGTGCATAAAAATATAATATCGATGTGAAGGACGTTCCGGTCTAAACGCTAATTACACACCAACGTGGACTTTTCTTTTCAAAAGAACGGCAAATTAAAGGACAGTTTTAGCCTGTTAATTGTCAGAATATCCTTCTATTGATTTAATTGATATGATGCATTGGCTATAAAAGAGCCACGCCAGTGCACAACTTTGTTGCAGTATTTGTTGAGTTGCATTTGAGAGCATTCGTGTTTATTTTTTAATAAAAGAATTGTCCTTACTTCAACGTTCAATTTGAATTCAATATTGCAAATTTTTTTTTTTTTTAAATCACGGATATTTTTTTAAAACCTTAAAATTGATAGTTAATTTAAACTCAATAATTCCGAAAAATTGACACGAAACCATGAGAATTTTTCAAACAACGCGAAAAATCTATGAAGAGTTGGGCATATATCAGCCTAAAGCATTTGAAAATCATTCGATAAGTGTCCATTTTTGGGCCGCATTTATTGTAATGGTGATAACATTCATATTGACATCGATGGGCTATCTGATCGAAGCACAAACCTTTGAAGAATTTTTCGATTGTTTTTATGGAATAAGTACATCGTTTACGTGGCTATCATTTTTAATTGTAATCATTTTGAAGGCATCTATCATGTTCAAGTTCATTGAGGAACTCGAAGCAGCAATCGAAAAAAGTATGTACAAAGTTATTGTAATCGAAATCGAGTAATGTTAACAATTGTTTTGGGCTTTATTAAAATACCAACCAGTAGATTTTAGTGACACTTCGTAATTATTTTCGCGCGTGAATGGGCATTTAATTTAATAGATCATTATCTAGGAATAGAGAATCCGGTATCCAAGGCCATTTATGAAGAGGCGAATGAAAAGACCGAGAAATGGACAAAATTTATTGAATTTTTAGTAATGAAAGTGACACTTGCTAGCGTTCCCACCTCGTTTCTCGTCATATGCTACTATCTCTACTTTGCAACTGATTTAGGAAATGAAGCATTTCGCTTGTCATTTCTTATGTGGTAAGATCAATTTGATCAACGCAGAGATAATTCATGAAATGTTATCAATTTTCAATTATTTTTCCTTCACTTTTCATACAAATAGGTTTCCGTTTGATTGGAAGGATCCAATTTGGTTGCCTTTACTATAATTGCTGTCATGTGTTATTACGTTGACCTTATCATTAC
>NW_022199777.1:0-1042 GCF_009176525.2 Contarinia nasturtii | reverse complement strand
CCTCTTTTGAGAGCACGCTTCTTGGTGATATTTTCCTTATTTGAAGCTGGTTCTTCATCAGGAGAGCTCTTTTTATTCTTTCTTTTTCCTGGACAGACGGACGGACCGGCATTATCATCATTTTTGCGTCTTTTGGGGCCACGCTTTGTACTTTCCGTAAAGGGCACAACATTCTTTTTAGACATTGATTTCAAAAACATATCAACAGAAATGTTCCCATTGTTCAACTGCTCACTTAAGTGCTGTATTTTTAAGTCTCGTTGTCTGCCTGCTGCTGTTTTGCGGCTCAATTGTTGATTTGTGACTACTCCCAAAGACATCTGGTGCAAATCGCTCGATTTAATGGATTCGATCAATCTCAAGGCTTCTATAAATTTGAATATATTCGTATTCCTTGGGAACGATCGTTGCATTACCGAATTAAGAGCCTCTAAAGAAGATGTGGTGCGCATGTTCAAATCGATAACCGATATAGTGTTTCTTCCATTCTATGAATAAAATCGAATATTATTTCATTATTTGATAAACATGAAAATCGTGTTAGTACGATCGTGTTTTTTTTTTGTACCTCATACATCCAGTAGCCTTCAATATAGTTAAATATACTTCTAAAGCGTTGCAACAATCTATTTTTCTTTGTAAATCGTTTGATGCTACGATATCCCTCCTTGATTCGCTCGGCAGGAAGTAATGGCAGGCTCATAATTGATTTTTCAATTACTTTTGCGTTACTATTTTTCTTCAATAGAGTTTTTAGGTTGTGCTTGTAGCATCTTTTGCGAATCGCTCTACAAAAATGAAACCAGCAGCCACGCAGAGAAATGCCAGGCCAGGTATTTCGGATGGCTTTTCGAAGACCGTTTTCGTAGTCTGTAATAATTTCACATGGTTCTAGTTTGAACAATTTTCTCTCGATAAACTCAAAAATAGCGGCATAGCATTTTGCTGTTTTTCTCGTTGTTGCACAATATACTACAGGAAAAATCTGAGCAATTTATATTATTTATAATATTTTTATTATTGAATTTTTTTTAATTAAAAA
>NW_022199776.1:389-1595 GCF_009176525.2 Contarinia nasturtii | reverse complement strand
CTCTCTCTCACTCTTCCAGTTTTTGATTCTTTTCACATCATCAAATTTGAATCAAATTCAATGAAAACGGAAATGTTAAGATGTTAAAGGAATAAAAACATCGGATAACGAATTCCTTATCGACGGAACACAGACAAAACAAATGAGGATCAAGTGAATATTTGGGATAAGCTTTTTGTTGATACCTCGCGCGCATATTACGTATTTTCTTTTTTTTTCGTATTATGTACAAGAGGTTGCCAATCAGATTATCGTAATATTTGCGCTTTGTTTGCGAATTTTGCTGAAGTGTGCGAAAACTTTACTTTCATCCATTTCATCGCATCGAAATGTGGGTTTGATTGCATATTCGCTTTGTTTTTGAGGTAGAGACAGCTTTTCGAATTGAATCCAAATTCAAACTGATTGAACTGAAATTCATAACCGTTGGTTTTTGACCGTGCCAAAAACAAATTAAATAAGGGATTTTCAGTACGGATGCTTAGATCCACTTACATGGATTTCAATAGGTCACATGAAAATGGTGCGAAACAATGATAATGAAAAACGGAAAAATGACGAAAAAATTGGATTCAATATTTAAAATGAATCAGTTTCGTACTGTGAATTGTACATACATTTTCTTCAAAGAGATGTCCATATTTAGTAGAAACAGCAAGGGGAAAATCGGTACTGAAATACTAAATATACTCAGAAGTATTGAAAAGTACCGAAAAGTACCGAAACGTATCAAAACATACCCAAACGTACTAAATAGTTATTCGTTTCAAAAAAATAGTGAATAATTTTTTCATGTTTTCGACTGTCTTTTTGGTGTTACATGGCAAGCTTGTATGAAACTCTCGGAGACTCGGTATAATGCACAAAAAAGTGAATTTTTTTTTTCGATATTTTTGTGCACTATACCAAGTCTCCGAGAGTTTCATATAAGCCTGCCATGTAGTAGCAGAAAGACAGTCGAGAATATTGAAAAAAATAAAGAGTCTTACGGGAGTAAGACGAACTTTTCCGCACTGTGGTAGTTGTGTATTTTATTAAGAAAGTTCAAAATAATATTTGTTCGATTTTTCAAGCCTTTCAAGCGGCGTAAAGTCCGAGACCAAAAAATATGTTCCAACTTTGGCAACGAAATATTCTTTGATTTAATAGCAGAAGTACTCGAGAAAAGATTTTTCACACTTTCATGATGAACCCATTTGTACGACA
>NW_022199776.1:0-289 GCF_009176525.2 Contarinia nasturtii | reverse complement strand
AAATTTGGATTTTTATATGGGAGTCATGTCTGTATGCTACCTTAATGGTGTGAAACTTTGCACAGGCTATTTTTCTCACAAAAAAATAACATTCGGAGGGTTTGGAGAAATTTTAAGCAAAAGTAAGAGCACCTCCCATACAAAATATTCGTTTTTGATCCAAAAATTGAAAATTTTGTATGAGAGGTACCCCTAATTTTGATTGAAATCTCTTCAAACTTTCAGAATGTTATTTTTTTGTGTGAAAAATAGTCTGTGCAAATTTTTACGTCATTAAGGTAGCATACAG
>NW_022199775.1:5044-5285 GCF_009176525.2 Contarinia nasturtii | reverse complement strand
CTTAATATGCATTGAAATTTCTTCAAACTTTCAGAATGTTAACTTTTACTTTTCCGCACACACATAGTGTGAAAGGGGAAAGTATTGTAATGGGTCAAAATTTACGACATCTCAAAAACATGTTTTCTGGACGTTTCTGAGGTCAGAGAACCCGAATCAGGCCGTTTTGAGCATGGTTGTTGTGGGTCTGTTCCACGTCGTACGTCGTACGTCGTACGTCGTACGTCGTACGTCGTACGTC
>NW_022199775.1:0-5034 GCF_009176525.2 Contarinia nasturtii | reverse complement strand
ACGTCGTACGTCGTACGTCGTACGTCGTACGTCGTACGTCGTACGTCGTACGTTGTCCGCCGTACGCAAAATTTGTCCATCGATTATCTCACCCCCCAGAAAAGTTATTTAAAATCTGACTTCACGGGATGATTGGGGGTCCCCAGGAATAGAAATCATCAGATTTTGAGCGACTTTGGTTGATGGAAAAAAATTCCATGCCTGGAGTGATACCTATGAAAAAGAGTCCAATTTTCGTCCAAAAGTCATACTTAATGTAGACTTAAACACTCAAAAATATGTATTGGGGGGTTTTTTGGCACGAGAAAACCGAATCCGACGTTAGTTTTGAGATACAATCAATTTTTAATACAGTTTCCTTGAAAAAATCACAAAAAATTTGGATTTTTGTATGGGAGCCATGCCTGTATGCTACCTTAATGACGTGAAACTTTGCACAGACTATTTTTTACACAAAAAAATAACATTCTGAAAATTTGAAGAGATTTCAATTAAAATAAGGGGTACCTCCCATACAAAATTTTCAATTGGCTCAAAAACGAATATTTTGTATGGGAGGTACTCTTGATTTTGGTTGAAATTTCTCCAAACCCTCCGAATGTTATTTGTGAAAAAAATAACCTGTGCAAAGTTTCACGCCATTAAGGTAGCATACAGACATGGCTCCCATACAAAAATCCAAATTTGTTGTGACTTTAGTTATGAAAAGTGTTTCAAAAATAATCTTTATGGCAAAATTAACGTCAGACATATTTTTATAGTATTTTGTTGGAAAATAGAATACTTTCAAATGTCGTACAAATGGGTTCATCATGAAAGTGTGAAAAATCTTTTCTTGGCTACTTCTGCTATTAAATTAAAGAATATTTCGTTGCCAAAGTTGAAAAATATTTTTTGGTCTCGAACTTTACGCCGCTTGAAAGACTTGAAGAATCGAGCAAATATTATTTTGAACTTTCTTAATAAAATACGCAACTACCACCGTGCGGAAAAGTTCGTCTTACTCCCGTAAGACTCTTTATTTGTGAAAAAAATAGCCTCTGCAAATTTTCACATGATTACGATATCATATAGGCATGGCTCCGATACAAAAATTCCCATCTTTAGTAGTCTTTGTAAGAAAAGTGCTTCAAAAATTATTTTTATCTAAAACTAATGTCAGATTTAGTTTTCTTTCATGTCGTGGATCACAGTGCGGAAAAGTTCATCTTACGGATGTAAGACATTTTATCTACATCTACATATTAAATAACTTTTTGTTTGCCTTTCGAACCAGCCAACCTCAACGAAAAATACCACCATCCCATTTCATTTAAAGAGTGTTTTCACTCAATTCAGTAAAACAATTGAATAATGGAATAACAACAGCTAGTATCGCTATATTTGCGCAATACTGGACTTACAAAGACACTCTACTCATTCGATAAAATATATCAGATAGATTACGTTTTAACTGATATGATTATTTACTTTGAATATAGTAAGTACAGAGCAATCCAACGTGATTGGTATAGTTTTTGTTTTGAAATAGCTGAAGTAAGTCGACAATTTCGATTGCTCTTCGTCCCATAGTGAAATTTTATCTAAATGGCCAATTATACCAACACCCAAAAACCACCACTACCAAACAACGATTTTTCATTCGCACAAGGATATGTAAAGTTCGCTTTCTTCGTTTAAAAAAAATAAAGTGACCAGATTTTTAAAAAAATCATTACAAGAAGGATTCTATTGATTTACCATTTCTTGGTCAATTTTGAAGAACTAATTTGATTTAAATAGAAATAGAAAAAAAAAGTTTTGAATTGCTTAAAAACGAGTAAAAAATAGCATCAAATGGAGTGTTTGCTTTACAAGTCTTCAATCAAAGTTATCAATTCAATTAAAATTAACCGCCATGACAATTTTTCAGAATGCATCGTCAACAGCGCCAATTACGATTCCGGTGGATCATTATCCCCATCCAGACAATAACAATCAATTTTCAACAACTATAACTGCAGTGCCATCACAACAAAATTCAAATCCGCGTAGGTTTAATGATTCATATTTTGCATAAAGTTCTAGTGCCCTTTTAAAAGTTAGATTGGTTCAAAAAATATTCATTTTTGCATCTTGCACCGGATTCTGCAAGTTTGTCTAAAAAGGTCATGTTCAAGTAATCTTTCTACCAACAAAATATGTCAAAACCATTCGCAAGGAAGATAGGCATCGAAGTTGAAGATTCTAGATTCGGAGCCAGATATGAAACCTCATGGTAAAATTTGTAACATTTTTGGTGGTAATTCAAAATTGATTGTTGCGAAATCCGTTGGATACATTGCGATACAAATTCAATTTTATTTTGAACCAGTCTAACGAACGTATAAACTTGTTTTGAATCAATGTGATTCAAGTAACCTGATAAGCTATAGATTAGATTCGAGTATGACACAACTTACGCAATGAGTCATCGTTTTATCAACACATTTCGTTAATTTGGACCGAATGTTTCAATGAAATATTTATTAATCTAATGAATATTCAATAGTTGATAATGAAATGCCAACACTTTCAATTGAGTTGAAAACAATGTGACGGTCGCACATTGTTTACAAGCAATCCATCCCAAAGTACGAATTGCCACAAACAATTTTGTTCAAAGAATGATTTATGTTGTTATACGTGCCAGACATGAACGCGGTAGGCAAGTTAAGGTGTCTATCAATTTTTTTTAGCAAATTACTTTTCGTCCGGTTTGAGGAGGTGTTCACTCGAAAAGTTTAAGGGACAAGACTCCGGACCTTCACCATCATGTGCCCATGAATAGTAATACTAACGCTTATTTTCATTTGCAGATGGTTGGATGACAATTCCGATAGGAATACCAAATTGCCCACCAGGTTTATTGATTTTTTTAAGCGATTCTTTATTTTCACCTCAAAAAACCAAATTTTGATGTGTGACGTATTTTAATTTTCTAACAATTTAGGTCTTGAATATTTGACGCTGATTGATCAATTATTGATTAAACAAAAGATTCGTCTATTGGAAGTGTTTACCGGCTTCGAGCAAAACAATAAGTTCGAAGTGAAAAATGCACTCGGTCAAAATGTAAGAAAACTACACTTCCCACAATTCAAAAGTCATATTTTTATTTTCATTATATGAATTTTTGCGTGAACATCAGATTTACTGGGCCATTGAAAACAATGATTGTTGTACGCGTAACTGCTTCGGGTCCATTCGTCCTTATGAGATGAAGGTGTTGGATATTCATCAAAATGAAATCATTCATTTTTATCGTCCGTTGGCTTGTTCGAGTTGTTGTTTTCCATGTTGTTTGCAATCGATCGAAGTATCAGCTCCACCCGGTCAGGTGATTGGACACATTAAACAGGAATGGACCTTGTGCTATCCACATTACTCGATCAAAAACCATATGGGGGAAACAGTTTTGCGAATCGAAGGTCCACTTTGTACATTTTCTTGTGGTGGCGATGTTGATTTTAATGTAAGCATGATCTGGTTGAACTTTCACACAATTCTTCATACATCTTTCTTCTTTTAAATTGCAGATCCTTTCGTTGGATGGAACAAAAGTCGGCAAAATATCAAAACAATGGTCTGGTTTAGCTCGAGAATTGTTCATAGACACCGATTACTTTGGTATTAATTTCCCAATGGATTTGGATGTTCGAATGAAAGCCGTTATGCTTGGTGCCTGCATGTTAATTGTATGTATTACCGCCTCTTGGCGCCTGCATGTTAAATGTTTAACTTATTCAAACGCATTAACTCACGTTTTTTTTTCTCGCAGAATTCAATGTTTTACGAAAGAGATAGAAATCGCAATTCTTCAAGCGATAACTAATTGGATTGCGACATTTATTTAAATTGATTCTATTCAATTGAAAATTACTTGAAATTGTATATCATATGGCGTAATAAAAACGTTTTCAAATAAACTTGACCGTGCATTTTATTATTGATACGAGAGCAGGAGATTGGCAACACTGCCTAAATGTCGCGATTCTTAAAACAAATTCATGTTCATCCATTTACGAAATATTGATTCAAACCAATCCACACATTAACACACAACGAATACTTTATAACGAACGTATATGTTATTATGAATGCGGGTGCGCAAAACCAGCAAAATCTCTTTATGTCGGAATCTAATTGGACGAAATTACGTTCATGCTATATAATGTTTGGTGTATTTTTTAAGACTATCTGCGTCACACTTTGGGGAATATTAAAACGGCCTAGGTGGAAACAGTACGCATTCTTTCTAACAACAGGAGAGTCACACGGAGAAAGTTCACAATAATTTAACTTATTTGGTTTTGCTTTTTTCTGAAAGTTTCTTTGTTGTCAAGGAGTTATAAAGTGGCAAAAAATTAAAAAAAAATAAAAAATCAAACAAAAGATATTAAATTTTCCAAGGCGAACATTCTAAAAATTGAGTATGAAAAGGGGCATTTGCGTAATTTGAAGAAACAAAAAAATATGTATCATTCATTGATTAACTTTCCGCAAATTATTTCAATTTGAAATTTGGCATTGACCGCGACTTATGACATTAACGAACAGCGGTAACTGAATGCGTTGCCGGACGTCCGCATTCGCATATTACATCATACCAAACTTCTTAATTGAAATAATGTACTGAAAAGGTCATTGATAGACACAAATAGTTCAACAATCCTTAATTATTAACCTATCTATTAACATTTTGTTTACACCCGAGTGGAGTTCATTGAAAAATTAATTAAGTTGATTTGTTTTCATGTTTAGAGATTAAAAATTTCCAAATCATGGCCATCGAAGGAGTAAATCAACAATTAAATGGAAATGAGCCATCCGCACCGCCTGACTATGTGAGTAAATATTTAAAAAATGCCTGATTATACTGCGGAGTGCCATTAAATGATACTAACCATGTTTCCTTCTAATTTGCTTCCAATTTTATAATCACAGGACACACCTTTTTCCAATACGGCATTGGTTCAAAATCCATCACCGATAAATATGTACCCAAATTCAGAG
>NW_022199774.1:2507-3116 GCF_009176525.2 Contarinia nasturtii | reverse complement strand
TTTGTTTTGTTTTTTTTATGGTTTTCCTGTATTTTGTATGGACGGTCTAATAGACCGTAACTATCCTATATTGTTTTTATTTCGAACTATACCTAGGAGGGTTAAAAAGAAGTATTGAGAGATGTTTGTGGCCAAAATTGTTCTAACCCAACATTTAACCTAGCCACAATGCTTCATGCTTTCTATATTCTAATATCTAAAGAAAATATTGAGAGGAGAGTATGTTTTTATTCAGGCATTACTCAGCTATAAGCGCTGAATAACATACTCTCTTCTCGATATATTCAATAGATATGTGTCTCTTATTCCGAACCATCACATTTTATTCAAAAAACTCATGTTGGCCTTTTCAATGCATTTTTCTTTCTGAAATAAATTTATATCTCTAAAATCAGGCAGCTTCGATAAGCACGATGGCATTTCAAAAAATTAACAATGTGTCACAGGAAGGCGTCGAGAAGCTGTACCTTGACTCGGAAACAGCGGACCTTAACTTTATCATTAAAGTCGACGCCAAACATACTGAAAACGTTCCAGCCCACAAAAACATTCTCTCCGTCGGAAGCCCGGTCTTTAAAGCAATGTTTTATGGCCCGATAAAGGAAAAGG
>NW_022199774.1:0-2497 GCF_009176525.2 Contarinia nasturtii | reverse complement strand
TCACAACATTTTAGCAGCTACAAGCGATTTTTCAACGAAGACGATTTGGAATCAATCATTATGCAGGCAACGTCTAAGAAAGCAAAAACAATTGAAACGATTGAAAAAATAAGCTTTAATCTTCGCGGTGATTCCGGTGTGTATGTAACGTATTCGCCATCCGAACGCAATCTTACGATTAGCGCTCGTTTATGGTTGAAAGAAATACACTTTACAAAATTACTTCGTGACACCTTTTCCGGTAAATATTACAATGTTAATGCTGCAATCACTTTGCGTAAACGAAAAGACGATCAACCATTGCTATTGGGAAACGTAAATCTGTCGACTACTGGTGAAACAAAATTACTTCTTCCAATTCCTCTTGTTATCAATTCAAATGAAGAACATGTGCTGAAAATTGACAGCGGAAGAACCGTGGCTTACGCTGAGTTTAGCGATACAAGTATTTTCAAGCAAAACGACGTTGAAATAAATATTTCTCCAAATGCTGGCCCAATCAGCGTTTTAGTCTTTGAAAGACCTTCAGCCTGAGGCAGCCCTACTGATTCCAAAATTCCCTAATGTCATTTTTAATTTTCCATGCTATTTCTGGCCGAAAACAATTCCTCAAAAATATCTCAAACATTTTGTCAATTCAAAAATAAATGTCCTTCAATCTTATATATGTGTTTTTTATTATTATTCGTACAATTTTTGCGTCGATTGAAAAAGCTTAAGTTTTCTTTCATTTTGAATGAAGTTTCATTCATGAAATTCCAAAAAATTGAAAACCGAAATGTTTGTATCAATTAATGGCGACCTAATGTATTCTAGTTATAAAATGTGATACCGTATTTACCGTTCAACGTAGCGTTCAACAGTTTCAAGTTTCGTATCGAGTGATATGAATGTTTGAAATTCGTTCAATTGGCTAGGATAGGAATACATTGAACCTTACCTTTTTCGTTCATTCCTTCAGTAGTGATCTGTCAAAATTTGTTGAGAAAACATTCGGTCGTGTTGCACAATATAATTTGGTTGTCATCTATTGTTTAGTCAAAAAATATACAAAAAAATCTACTTTCATTTTTTCGACTACATTTTTTGATCAAATTCATCAAATTAATCAACTCCATTGAGTATTTTAATATAAATTCTGAACAGCTAGCTGAAAAAAGGTAAAACAATTGTTTTCAATTATTAATAGACATCTCTGGTCAAAGCCAACTTTTTTGCGACTCTGGTTGCGTCTTTAATTTTATTTTTCTTAATTTGAACAACAATATTTTGCTTATCGTGCTTGCATTCCTAATGAATTTTTCGTCCTGAAAAATGTTTAGATCTTCAAACCTCGACATTCATGATGGATACAAAAGTCTTTTATGGCGAGAAGTTGTACCTTGACTCGAAGACGGCTGATGTTAATTTTATGGTTATTATCGATGACGAACAATTCATCAGCATTCCAGCGCACAGAAGCATCCTCACCGTTGGAAGTCCGGTATTTGAAGCCATGTTCTTTGGTCCAATGAAAGAAAAAGGCGATGTTAAAATCGTTGACGCAACGCCCGACGCATTCAAAGAGTTTTTACAGTTTTTGTATCTGGACAATGTGCGATTGACATCCGACAACATCTTAACGGTGACAAAATTGTGTCACAAGTACGAAATGCCTGATGGTTTGAAGCTCTGCGAATCAGTATTGCAAGAGGTACTAACCAACAATGTAATGTGCTCCGGTTATGAATTGGCCCTCATTCTCGAATTGGAAAGCACCATCACATTCTGTGAACAAAAGATCAAACGAAATCCCGAAAGAATACTGAAATCACACGATTTCTTGAACTGTAATCAAAAGACATTGGACGAAATCCTCAAATTGGTATCGAATTGCAATGCTTCCTCTATTGTTGAATCGTGCATGAAATGGCTTGAAGTTAAGTCTCAGCAAAATACCGTTGAAGCAACGGCTCCAAAGATCGAATTTGGTTCGTCATTGATTCATCAAATGCCTTGGATAAAGTTGTCCAATGAAGAGTTTGCTCGATTAATCGCTCGGAATAAAAATCTATTAAGCGTCACCGATTTGGAATCGATCATTTTAAATATCATGATGCAAAAGGATAAGATCAAAGAAAATGATAAAATCGCTATGGAAACGCAAGTCGCTAAACCAAAAATGTTTTTTAGAGAATCACCAGGAATGCGAATCTCACCCGTGTTTACGTACAAAAGTTTTTTGAAGAGAATACGACCAAATACTTCAGACGAATCCTCAGATTCAGACTATTAAGAGGCAAAACGGTTTCTATGTTCAGTTTAAACACATTTTACTTGTTATTCTTGAAATAGTTTCAATGATTAGATCAATACATCACATCAAATAAATAAAATTAAATTATTTCAATTCCAGTTGAACTTGAGCAAATCAAATGTTATTCTGTTTTATTTTTCTTGAAAGACGACCGAACAAACCCTAGAACTCATATAATACCGTATTTATTTTTCAAGAGTT
>NW_022199773.1:0-4052 GCF_009176525.2 Contarinia nasturtii | reverse complement strand
TCAACGTATGGACAAATTATATATATTAAACATTTACAACAAAAAAATATATTCACAAAAATATTGAAATGTTTCGGTGCCGACAAATGAATTGAAAATTTAATGTTTCTGTGAACAGTGCAGCATATTTGTTGACATATACGTTGGCGCTTATTCCAAATTATTTCAACCTATTACGACATATTCTGAATTATATAATTCTAGTACGTTCTTTGTGACATTTTATAAAATGTATACGTGCTGCGAAAACTAAAACTAAACGTTTTTTTAGTAATCCGGCCACCCTTGCCAGTGATCCGGCCACCCTTGCCAGTGGAACAAACTGTTCCACTTTCGGTGCATCAGCGTCACGTCCGTCGTCACGTCCGTCGTATCCGTGAGCTCGAAGGCCAGGTCGAGAGGCTGGTACGACGCAATCGGTACCTGGCGAAGCAGGTAAAGTTGTTCTTGTTGCACAGAAACAAATATCCGAGTACGCTTACTCGCACTTGCGGTGTTACAGAGAGTCTACCCTTTAAAATGAGTTACGCACTCTATTTTACTCTATTTTTGGTGTTAATTTCATCCAAGTGAACACATCATAGTGAAAGAAGAAATGCATGTGTAGTCATAGCCGCATGCGTTTAACGTGCATATGACTACACATGTATCTCTTCTTTCACTACGATGTGTTCACTCGAATGAAATTAACACAAAAAATAGAGTAAAATAGAGTGCGTAAAAAAAATTTGGCTCAGATTTTCTATTTTTTACCCCCAACATACCCCTCAAAGGGCTTTTCGAAATTCCTATCCCCCCTGGAAACCTTGATTATATGAGACACCCTGTATAAAGTTTCATCCAAATCGGAATTCATTTACCCGTGTCGCATGGCCTCAGAAATGGCGCACACTACCCAGGGGGTCAAAGTACCCGATTGGCTCAAACTTCACATGATTTTAGTGATTAATTTGTGAAAATTTGTGTCCCAAGGAGTGTGTCACAAATTCAAATGATGACATTTTTGGGAATCACAAATTGGTCACTAAATCTGTGTCGAAGAATTTTTATGATTATGGTTGTTTTTATGGAAAGCCTTTTCGAAATTTCGATAATAATTCTTTTTTGGGCAATTTTCACTTTTTTGTTCATAAAACATTTTTGGAAATCACAAATTAATCACTAAAATACTGCATCGTTAGTTTTTTGAAATTTTGTTTTATTTCGAATTTTTCAAAATTCATTTATAGACTTTTTGATGAATAGGCTTTTTCAAATTTAGGCCTGTTACTTTTTTTCTGGAGCGTCACAAATTTTCACAAATTAATCTCTAAAATTATGTGAAGTTTGAGCCCAATCGGGTACTTTGACCCCCTGGGTAGTGTGCGCCCTCAGAAAGTTCATGAGAAATCTATCCGAAACATACATTGATTTTTGGATAGGATAGATCCAAAGTACCAGAACAAAAGTTGAGACTCTGGACCAGGCCTACAAAAGCCGCGATAGCCGTTTTTTACATTTTCAAATCATCATTTACTACCAGAATGGCACTGGTGAAGTTTCAAGCGATTTGGATGACTATTGAACACTTTTTATTGAAATTTCGTTTATTCATTTGTCTTATTCAAATACTATCACCAATAAATAAATACGTGTTATTGTTGTTGTCGTTTCATTGCTATGAAAAGAATTGGCAAAAGGACGCTCCGAAGGAAGGGAAGGAGGGAAGGAAGGAAGAGAAGGAAGAGTCCGCAGAAGGAGAGCCTTCATGCAGCGGTTGGAAGGTGAGTTCATAATCATTATTATTCACCGCCAGGACCGGCTGAATCTTTCGATTTTGTATGGTCGTTTTCAATAAGATGTGTTACCAGCCTGCCAAATCGACAATTTTCAATATTTTTTCAAACTCTCGAAGGTTTTGAGTTCTTAGAGAGTACTATGACTGGCTTTTCAGTGTCTCCACTCATTTGTATGTCTTTCAGTCTTGACTTTCAGTACGTGGAATTGGCTAAGCCTTCATATAAATAACTTTCGAACTAATATTTTTTTCAATTCAATTACCAGCCTGTAGTCGTTTGACAACACATATCTCTTTGGAAATGACTATACATAATATATATATATATTCATAACCCAATAACTTTAATTAATTTATTTACAAATTTTTTAAGGACTTTGAAGACAATAATCGTTTTGGTGGTTCTGGTGGCTCTGGTGCTGCTAGTACCTCTGGTGGCGCATAAGGGCACTGTGCGAGCGCACTCTATTACAGAGCGTGAAATAAGGATTTGCCTTAGTACCGAAATTTTTTTGTTGACTACCGATTTTTTTAAGCATACCAACCGCGCTATACATTCAATTAAAATTTAAAGAAAATACCAACTTTTTTCTTGTTATTTTTAACCAATACAAATTATTTTTAGGAACACATAATACTGAATGAATGTTATTTCAAGAAATCAAATAAAAAAATCACAACATTATTTAACAACAACAAAACAACAATCATTTACAGTGTGTTTGGTTCACTACAATACGGCTGAACGAGCCTTTATTTTGATTACTGCGCAATAAAACCACGTTTAGCTGTCAGAGTCAATGACGCACTATTGAGCCAGATAGATTTTATCGATATTTGTAATGTAAAATTTGATCAAAAGTGCAAAAATAATGAACAGCAACAACTACAAAAATCGTTGGTTGGCGGTGTTGTTGTGTTTATTTTGTGTCAATCAATGATGCGGCAAAAGAACTTAGATTGTGGAAGTCGTTTGTTCAGATGTGGACAGAACGATATAAGAGTGGAAAAAATGTTGATGACCACGCTGATCCTCATGCACAAAGAGCGACCACAATTCGTCAAGATAAGCAAATTGAACAACTTTTTGATAAAAATCAAGGAATGTCGTTGCGTACTGGTCAAATTCGATTGCGTCGATTAAATATCAATGTTTCAACATACACTCTACGCCAAAGACTGATTGGAAAGGACTTCAAGTATCGCTCAACTATCAAAAACCCCGTATTGACAAAAAAACACATTGAAAATCGTCTCGCTTGGTCAGAAGAAAATTCAACAAGAGATTGGGGCAATGTAATATTCAATGAGGAATCGATATTTATGCTATCAAATAGCCTCACTCACACATGGTTCAAGCATGATAAGCGATGGGTTGTGCGAACTGTAAAACACCCAGCAAAGGTTCATGTTTATGGAGCATTTTGTTCGGCTAGATTCGGAAGATTGACATACTTTACCGGTATCCTAAATGCTGAGAGAATGAACAAACTGTACCAGTCGACTCTGTTGCCTACCGCCAATAAGATTTACGGAAAAAATAATCGAAACTGGCTACTGCAAGAAGACAACGATCCAAAACACAAAAGTAATCGATGTAAGCAATTCAAAGAGGAAAATGGGATAAATGTTTTGAATTGGCCAGCACAGTCTCCCGATTTGAACCCAATCGAAAACGTATGGGGACTTTTGAAGGCAAAAGTATGGAAAATCGCTGTGCTCGTGTTATCAACCGAAAGGGCGAGTGGATAAATTATTAGTACCTGGCGCAGTAGAGGTGGATTAATATGATTGTTCAATGTAATTTTTGCCGTATTGTACCGAACCAAACACACTAAAATAGAGAGAGAGAGAGAGAGAGAGAGAGAGAGAGAGAGAAAGTCGAAATTGTAGTTTGCTAATTTAAAATGACTAAACATTTATGACACTGAATGAATCGACTGTAATTAAGTATCATTACAATGATATGTGGTCATAGAAATAAGTATTTTTTTAATGCACATGCGAGCAAATTTGTTATCAATTGAATTTGTTACAAAGATGAATCATGAAATTGCCCCCCAATCCAAGCCATTTGCTCAATTTATTTTAATTTGATTATCTTTTCGACGAAATACGAATTTAAAAAAAACCAACATTACTCATCATAAAATATAGATAAAATGATTGTGTATACAATACCTAATTGCACAGTGTACTTTATTTATCAATTTCATACCGCATATAGTCACAGGCAAACAACACTCAATTCAAAGTCTGATTAATTGAAGAAATT
>NW_022199772.1:547-1185 GCF_009176525.2 Contarinia nasturtii | reverse complement strand
TCAGTGTCTCCCCTCATTTGCACAACTTTCAATCTTGACTTTTAGTACCTAGTATTGGCTTAACCTTCATATAAATACCTCCTTTCGAACTAATGATTTCAAATCACATGCCCCTCTGCCAAATCGACAATTTTCAATATTTTTTCAAACTCTCAACTGTTTTGAGTTCTTAGAGAGCACTCTCACTGGCTTCTCAGTGTCTCCACTCATTTGCACAACTTTCAATCTTGAGTTTTAGTATGTAGAATTGGATTAGCCGTCATATAAATACCTCCATTCGAACCAATGATTTCAAATTACATGCCCCTCTGCCAAATCGACAATTTTCAATATTTTTTCAAACTCTCGACTGTTTTGAGTTCTTAGAGAGCAATCTCACTGGCTTCTCAGTGTCTCCACTCATTTGCACAACTTTCAATCTTGACTTTTGATACGTAGAATTGGCTTAACCTTCATATAAATACCTCCTTTCGAACTAATGATTTCAAATCACATGCCCCTCTGCCAAATCGACAATTTTCAATATTTTTTCAAACTCTCGACTGTTTTGAGTTCTTTAAGAGCACTCTCACTGGCTTCTCAGTGTCTCCACTCATTTGCACAACTTTCAATCTTGACTTTTAGTACCTAGTATTGGC
>NW_022199772.1:0-447 GCF_009176525.2 Contarinia nasturtii | reverse complement strand
TTTTAAATATTTTTTCAAACTCTCGACTGTTTTGAGTTCTTAGAGAGCACTCTCACTGGCTTCTCAGTGTTTCCACTCGTTTACATAACTTTCAGTCTTGACTTTATGTACGTAGAATTGGCTGAACCTTCATATAAATACCTCCTTTCGAACTAATATTTTTTCAATCACTTCTTTTTAAGATCAAGCTTTTGTGCACACTTTTTTTATTTGTCGTAAGTGTCAATAAGAATTCAATATTATTATTATTCTATTTTATATGGCTGTCTAATAATGGAGAAGTGTGCCTGTGCAAATCTCATAAGTAATTTTTTTTCGGAAATATTCCATATCTTTTTCAGTATAATTAAGGTCTCGATTTCGTGATATGAGTTCTGCATTTATGCATGTAAAAACTCCACAGTCAAATCCATTTTTTTGTCTTGGAATTTCCTTGACACTTTCTCT
>NW_022199769.1:0-42491 GCF_009176525.2 Contarinia nasturtii | reverse complement strand
TACTTAAATTCTCTCTAGACACTCTTCAATAGTGAATAGTTTTTTATTCTGTAACTTCATTTCGTCATCAAATCTTTTTAGGTGCTATTTTAAAGAAGATTTTGTGGAGAATAGTCTGAAACAATGAGAGCATCGGAATGATACAGTATGCTTACGCATATGATAGACTAAATTCGATTTAAGTATGGTGACATATTTACACAAGTAACATTCAAATAGTTGTGGAGTGCAGTTTTTCTCTTGTCATCATGAATTCTTGTCGACAAATCGAGCAATGGAATGGTAATTGTTTTCCGCAACCGGCTAAGCCTATGAAGAGACAAAATGCGAATTCCCCTCATCTGTGCCATCTTGTATTCCATAGTTGAACTCAATTTAGTTACAATGAATTGAATCGAAAAAGAGAAAAAAAACAACAACAGTAACATGGCTACATAGATCTGTTGACCAGTGAGATACGTATAGCAATGGAATGAAAGAATGAAGAAAGCGTATATGTGTATGTATGCATCAGCACGCATAGATGTACAGCTCTGGGTGGCCGTGCTATTGTTGTTGTTTTTTCACTTTTTCATTTCAATGCTACAGAATTAAATTCAGTTTTTGCATCTAATTCACACTAAAATCAGATGGCGCTCATTAGCGAGATTCGCAAAAAAAAGTCTCCAATCTCATACAAATATACACCGGCTGGTTTTCCGTGAGTTTTCATATGCGTTTTCAGATTTTCTTTTCGAGTAAATCCTTCCGCACAAATGATGCATTCAAATGGATTTTCATCAGTGTGTGTGCGTCTGTGTACAATCAGATTTTCCGGATTTTTGGCCTCATAATTACAAAACTCACTTTGTGTTTTGGATTTCACGTTTGATGTCGATCCATTCGGTTGTTCGGTGCCATTTGAATTGGTTTCATTCTCCAGACATTCTTCGGCAGTGAAAAGCTCTTCAACTTGTAATTTCGCTTTGCCATTAAGTCGTTTTAGGTGCGATTCTAAATCCGATTTTTTGGCGAATCGTTTCGCAAAATGAGAACATCGGAATGGTCTACTCACGGTATGAATGCACATATGTCGGACTAAGTGTGTTTTGTATAATGTATCATATTTGCACAAGTAACATTCATATCGTCGTAAATTGCACTTTTTCTCGTGCGTATCCTTTGTCCGTTTCACGTTGAATCCTTGTCGACAAATCAAGCAATGGAATGGAAATAGTTTTGCGTGAGTTCTTATGTGAACATTCAGATGAGCCTTTTGAGTAAATCCTTTCGCACAAATGTTGCATTTAAATGGTTTCTCGCCAGTGTGAATGCGTCTGTGTCTTATCAATTCTGCCGGACGTTTGGCCACATAATTACAAAACTCACAATTTTTTTTGGATTTCCATTTTGAAGTCGATCCATTCTGTCGTTCAGCACCATTTGAATTGGTTTCACTTCGTTCAACCGGTTTAAAATCTACGTTGTTTGACTGATGAGATCTCTCTGCATCATCGAATTTCAGATCAATCAATGGCGGTTCTGTGTGAAAATAACAAAGTTCTTGATTAAATAAACTGACTTTTCGACACGTAATTTGATCGCAAGTCTCACCTGAAATCGATTCTGGAATGGTTTTCAATGTCGAACGTGTTGCAATCCTCCGTATCTTCTTTGAATTGCCATTCGATGTTGATGCGTCCGCAATTTTTCTCTTTTGCCGTTGATTCGTGGTCTTTTTCTGTGCGTCATTTTGGTTGATTTGGTTGCCAATGTTATCCAGAGATGCTGCGTCAATTTCATGCGTCAAATCGACAATAATCGAATCGCTCTCTATATCAATAAGAATTGCTTCAATTTCTGGAGCATTAATTTCGTTGATTTCATCTAATTCACTCACAGCTCGATCGATTTCATTTGTTCCGATGATTCCATTCGTTGTTTCATCGCTGATTGTGCCATTTCCAATGTTCTCTTCGCTCAGGTCAATTTCTGTCGTAATACTTGGCAATAACTGTGGCTCGCCCATGGCATTGTTCACATCTGGACGATCGGTTACTTCATTTATCTCTTCATGTGCCACTGTTGTAATCGTCTCAGTCGCTGGTTGATTCGTAGTCACTTCTTGAGCTTCGTTTTCAATAATCACACTGTCGATGTTTTCTGATGGTTCCACAGTATTTTCAGGAATCAAATCGATGCGTTCGTCAACGGTCGTGTCGTTCGGTAGATCAACGTGAATCGGTTCGTCTTCTTGAGCATCCATTTCGTTGATTTCGTTCAATTCATCGATGGCTAGACTTGCTTCGTCTGTCGTCACTGAGTTGTTCGTTGTTTCTTTGTCCAATTCGTCAATTCCAGTGATGTCTTCACTCACGTCAGTTCCGTTCGTTGTGGTTCGCATTGATACTGTCTCATACACGACATTGTTCTCATCTGGATGATCGATGACTTCATTTATCTCCTGGCTCGATAATTCTTCGATCGCCTCAATTGCTTCGATTTCTGGAGCATCAAATTCGTTGATTTCATCTAATTCATTTATATCTCGATTTGCTTCATTTGTTCCGGTCATTCCATTTGTTGTTCCATCGCTGGTTGTGCCATTTCCAATGTTCTCTTCGCTCAGTTCACTTTCTGTCATAACACTTGGCAATAACTGTGATTCATCCATTGCATTTTTCACCTCTGGACGATCGGTTGCTTCATTTATCTCTTCATGTGCCACTGCTGAAATCGGCTCAGTCGCTGGTTGATTCGTTGTCACTTCCTGAGCTTCGTTTTCATTGATCTCATTTTCGATATTTTCTGACGGTTCCACGATATTTTCAGGAATCAAATCGATGCGTTCGTCAACGATCATGTCGTTTGGTAGATCAATGTGAATCGGTTCGTTTTCTTGGGTATCCATTTCGTTGATTTCGTTCAATTCACCGGTGGCTGGACTTGCTTCGTCTGTCGTCATTGATTCGTTCGTTGTTCCTTTGTTCGATGCGTCATTCCCTGTGTTGTCTTCACTCACGTCAATTCCGTTGTTTGTGGTTGGCATTGATTCTGTCTCATCCATGGCCCTATCCGATTCCGTGCGATTGACGAGTACACAAACCTCTTCGTTTGTCTTCGGATCGATCGCTTGCTGATTCGATATGATGATTGTCATATAAATAGCGCTCCCATCTCCTCGTCCATTGCTTTGTGTTATTTTGTAAGTTGATTGAGCAGTGCAAAGCTCCGACCGATGACAGCTACACGATCCTTTGATCACAGTCTCACCGCTTGCATCGGTGGTCGTCTTGTTGGTGTTCAAATAGTGATTTGTCGGATCATTTCGGCCGCGAACTCCAATAAATTGCTCTTTCAACTTGGTTTTAGTGAGATATAGATCGTACGCTTTAGTGACCCTATGGAAAGAAGAGCATGAAAACAATTGTTTTAGTCAAATGGTCAAACATTAGCGTTGAAAAGCACAATCGAAAAAGTCAAAATTTAAGAATAAATTTAACTTACCAGTCATTCGTTGCTCGCAAAAAGTATTGCTTGAAATTCTCGTCAAACGACATTGCGCTGCATTGGAATGCATTTTCCACAAATCGTAGCGATTCCTGCGTTGTACCTAGGATATTAATCCAATAGTTGTCAAGGACGTTCTCCCAATTTTCACCCATTTTCCCTGAAAATACACAAACATTCACGGCATTCGATTAGATTTCGCTGCAAAGTTTTTATGTCTGAGGCAGATCAAACACTGAATGAAATGACTCAATTTGTACACAAATCACAAAAATCAGTCGAAATGAATCAATGACCCCTTTAAAAAAATTCGTTCTTCTGTCGAATATCCTATTTTAGGTCACTATTTTTTTGCAAAAACAAAAACTCGCAGTTTACACACAAACAAAAATCCATTGGCCCAAATAGACCGTAAAATGCATATGTATGAGTATTGTATGCCTACGTTTCGCATTCCGAGAATAGACTTGACTATTTTGCTCACACTATGCGTATACGTTTTAGGGCTATAGCGCGATATTGACTATATTCTCTTCTTCATGGCATGTAAGACAACATTTGTATGCGTGTGTATTAAACAGATGACGCTATTTGTACACAATGAAAGAAGACACCGAACCGACAAAAAATACAGTAGCATCCGATCTCGCGAAAAACATTTCATGATTTTGTATTATTTCTGTGGCAAAGTTCCATTGTAAAATGATAATTCCATTGCTTACCCAAATACACAAATCTGTCGTCCTTTTCTCTCTGTCTCTTACTGTTTTTCTAGCGGATCGATTGCACACGGCAGCATACAGTTTGCACTTTATATTTCGTTGATATTTTCGCCGAATTTCGACGAATGACTATTATGCGATGTAACACCAATTATCTTCTTCGATTTCACTTACGATTCTATGGATTTTTCAGGATTTTTCAAATATGAAAACATTCACAGAGCGGGTTGTGTTTGATGCACAAAAATAAACAGAAATGCTGCTTTGTCACGTAAACGTCAATCGCACCTTGACAAAGTACTCAACAGTCATTGTTTCGCTGATATGGAGAGTAAGCCCATTACGCTTGAGTACATTCGCGCGCCACTTTTGAATGTGAACCGATTCACCCCATTTTTATCGGATTTTCTACGCTGAATTTGGAAATGGTATTCAGTTACGTCAGAAAAAGTTTCAAGTATTTAATCGAAAATTCAGGGAGGCAATAACTGGGTTACTTCTTGTTTTAGCTTCATAATTTCAGTAAAAACAATGTGAATGACACCATAAGCGTTTTGCTATCGTTTCAAAATTGACCACACGCCAAAAGGGATTACCAGCCTAATGATTAATTTTAACGCGTTGTAGTCAAACATTTCCCTAATCAATTGCGTGTCCAAATTTGGTGTAGTTCTTGCAGATTGGACGCTTCTCCACTTGATCAACTTACCTTTGTGCCATAACAGCCATTTCTAGACGTTTTTTACTTACCTTAATATAATTGACTGAAAAATTCATAGAAAAACATTCTAATCATGGTAAGCATACAAATTAAAATGCCACAGGAGATGTAATTTTGAATGATCATGATTTAATAACAGGTATTGTTATGGCATTTTTCATCGCTAAAATATCTTCATAGGTTGAGAAAGATAGTATCGCCCGGATCAGATGTGATCGATTTGTTATTTAACACTTCGGCACACATACTGGTAGCTCAAACAAAACAATTGGATAAAGGCTTTGTCTGTGATTCACATTTTAAAGTCTACAATGTACATAAACCGTATTCAGTTTGCAGCAGATTAAACGGTGAGCTTGAAAAAATCATAGAATGTAAAAATTCTATGAAAAATTGATGTTTTGCACTACAATGCATTACATTTTTTCCGATTAAGTAAGAAAAGATAGGGAAAGAAAGATGTTGCTTTGATTAAGAGAGATTGAATTGAATGAATTTATTATGAGTGTCACCTATTTATTAAAATGTTTGATTGTATTCATAATCAACCGAGAACAATCAACCTCTCAATTTCGGTTTATTTCTCCTTCTCTTCCGCTCTTTTTTTTTGGACTCTCAAGTTCTTCTTCTCTTACTCTTTTTCCCTCTCTCTCTCTCTTTCTCGCATTGTCACTCTATCATTCCCTCTCTCTCTCTCTCTCTCTCTCTCTCTCTCTTACACACACAAACATTCTCTTTCTATCACGCTCGCTCTAACTCTTTCTCCATCCTCATTCCATTACCCACAAACTCAAAAAATTATATGAAGTGACTCAAATGAACCGTACTCTGAAATGCACTCTTCTATTTCACCTTTACATTCCCTATAAACCATTAAAAAATAACTCATAAAAAATGTACAATTTTCAATGCTCACAAAATGCCCCATTTGAACTATGCCGCCGTATCACAATTCAAAGTATTTCACTTGGTGTCAAATGACCATTGTGCTTCATAAGAGAGATAAAGACACAAAACAACATCGGCGTAACGTCATTTCACGATTAAACCGCAGTGCTGTTTCTCGACGGCTGACAATGAACAAAACATTTCTCTTCTTCTTTATTCAACGACATACTGAGCCAATTCGACGCAAACTAAACATAGAAAATTCATGCCATTCGATCAAACTTTATTTATTTATTTGAAATACACACACATAGACACACAATCAGCCACGAAAATAGCAATCAATGACAAGTGGACTGAGAACGGTGTATTTAAATGTCATAGGTTTTCACAGTGTATTGGAATTTGCTGTAGATTCACAGAGAGAATTCACGTTCGGTACTCAATCCAAATGTGTGTAATCCGCTTAGAAACAGTTTTCCATTGTTCAAACAAAAAACTTTTCAATTGTTCAAATCAAAAAAACATCTGTGATTTTTTTAAACAAATTATTTTTTAAACACAAAAACCGAGCAAACAAACTGTTTGATTAAAATGAGTGAATTTGTGTGAAAAGGAGCGCAAAAAAAACCTTTGAATAAAGTATGAAATGTAGCGACGGAGAATTCTGTGTGCGTGTGTCAGAATCGAATAAGAGCTGTGCCGTTGTCACATATACACGAGTGTAGCCTATGTAAAACAGCTGATCAGAGGCAATGTGCGCATTAGAAATAACCGTGTGGAATGGCAAATACACACAGAAGCGTGTGTAGAAGGTTTACGTCATTTCCAACACGTGTATACAATGTTTGTGTATGCGCGCTCTCAAGCTATGTGCTGTGATATGGCCGTTGGGTGTGTGCGTTGCATAAATCGATTGACACCATGGATGTTGGCTGCAAAATGAACAGTGTACGTCAATGTGGATACATGTCGCCTATGTATTTCCACTTGAATGTGCGCGTATTCTATTCTCTGCTCTCGTTCATCAACAGTGTAACATAGGGCGATAGAACCTTCGCACGCGTTCTACTCTCACACATACACTCCTCTATTAAGTAAGAGCAAAAAAAAGAATGAAGAAAAAAAAGCATGACATTTAGTGATGAAACTCGTGAAGTGACGTGCCAGTTCAGTTGTTTACGCGCTCAAAAATTGTTCGGCAAATAAAAAAACCAAATTCATTTTTGGTGTTGATTTGTCTCTCTCATTCGGTTGATAGCATTTCTATTTCTTTTCAAATTGATAAATCGTTTGTTGTGTTCAACTGGCAACAACACATACACATATCGAATAAAATTGAACCTACGAAAAGACATAAACGATTGACTTGGTTCATTTGTTAGCTATAAGTTGTATCGACCGAACGAGAAGAGACAGCGAACAAAAAACAAGTGTTCGAATAAAAAATATTTAGCAAAATTTCGTGTGATTGTGTTCATTAAAATAAGAAACAAATTATTTGCAATTGTTTCAAAATATCTATCATCAGTTGTTGCTGTTGTTGTTTGCTTCAGAGAAGGTTTATTCAAGGTCAATTCATTTGTGCCGGCTATACAATGGTAATGAAATTTATATTCAATTCAACATTCTTTTCTACGGTCAATTTGGCGTTTTTCTTGTTGTTGTTGGTGTTCAATGTGTGTGTGAGTTTGTATTAAATTTTTCAGTGAGCGAGAGACATAAATTGGCACAATCGTGATGGGACGAACCATATGCAAATGATTGTTGTGTGCGTGAAATACCATGAGAACTTTTTTGGTGACACAATGTGACGTATGGTGCCACATAACAACCAGTGTAAACAGCGGATATTTCTCATTTAGAGCAATGTATGGATACGATGTGTTTACATTTCAATTAGATAGAACGTGAAGAATTTTGGTTGGAACAATTGAATGTCAGTGAGAAAAATCGCTTGTTTGCGTCAATTGGACAATTAATCGATTCGATAAGTGTTTATCAATGATTTTGATTATATAAACCGTTGTATCCGATCTGATAACGTGAAATAAAAATGATGCCAATGTTTACACAGTGGTTTTGGCTTTAATTGACGTGCGAACAGTAGCGAAAGACAGAATGGGAGATTGATAAATAGATAGCCAGAGATAGAGATAGTAAATGGGAGAGGGAGAGAGAGATTGACATAGAGACAGTGAGATAGAACGAGAGATAGAGAGAAAGAGAGTGAGAAGAAAGAGAGAGATAACAAGGAAAAGAGAGATAAAGTGCAATAAAAAGACACAGGGAACAGTGCAACAGAGAGATAATATGAGTGTGTGTGTGTGTGTGTGAGAGAGAGAGATAGAGAGAGAGAGTAGAGAGAGAGAGGGAGAGAGAGAGAGGAAGAGAGATAAGAAGAGAGAAAGAGTTGAAGATTGACAGTGAGAAAGTTTGAAATAGAATCTCCGCAAAATGAAGTCAATAAAGAAAACCACCATGGTGCCAAACTTTTTTCTCACTGGAATTTAGATCAAAGAATGTCACGGAATTTCAAATTTCCATCGATTGTTGGTGTCATTGCTAGGCATTTCAAAGACATTCAATGTATTTTCAAAAAACTCCATTTATTATTAATTTTGAAAGTTATTCTCTGCATATTATTCTGCTGTGCAAGCATTCCAACAAGTTTCCAAGGCAATAAACTCAACTGTGACCCATTTTAAAGCGATAAAATTATTATTATTATTTATTCAAAAATGTGCACAAATCAAGTTTCTTCTCTTGTTTTTAGCGCGTTTTATCAATGATTTCCTTCTCAAATCTCATTTGTGTATGTACAATGCCTCACTTATTTGTATGACTTATCATGTTTTACAACAAATGCGTTGTTTATACATTAAGACTCATACGATTGTTATTCTCTGCATTCAAAGCAATTTCAGTTTTTGTTTATTTTCGATTATCTTTTTCATTCTCCTTTGCTGCTCAAAGTACTGGAACCCACTGCCTTTCATTGAAACTTTTTCGTCGCCGCCCATTTCAAATAGTTTCATATCTTATTCCGTTGTCACGTGCGAGCAAAAAAACTTCCTGGGCTTTTGTACAATTAAAACCGTTTGACATTGAATTGTTCATTATGACAGCGACGTGTTCTAATAGAACGCATCGAATTTCAAACGGATCACATAACACTCAGCTACTCGTGTACCCACTTGTTGCGCAATTCAATTGGTTTCTGTCAACGTCATTATAATGCGCTCTTAAAATCGAAAAAATGCTGACAATTTATCAATTTATGTGTTTTTCCTTTATTGAAGTCACAGCAGACACCGTTTTTTCTAGGCCATTAAATTCAAATTTATCGCCAGCGATGTGAAACGGTTGGCTCGCTCAACATAAATATTATTGCAATGTTAACAAGTGTTTTATGTCGGTTGCATGATAGATTTTATTTTGGTGCAAAAAAGAGAAAGGCTAGTTCATCGACCGAGCAACTCGCCGAGTTGGTTTGAATTGATCTTTAAAAATAGATTCGGGAATGTTTGAGACCGTTTTGTTTGAACAAATTAGATGAGGTAAACAAGTTTTTGACGGAAAAGTATTGAAAACAGTTCATTTCGGTCGATTTTAGAGTGCAAACACACAAAATGCTATCGCCAAACGAAACAATCATTGTTATTAAGTCGAAGGCTTGCCATGTTTTGTCAGTCATTTAATTGAATTGAAGTCACAATTTTTCCATTCATAATCGGTGAATTTTGAACAACAAGTGAGGTTAAATGTCAATTTAATGTGAGGGAAAGAGACAAAGGGTGAAAGAGAGATGTTCGAGTGACGGGAACTCATAGAGACGACGAGCGATAGGGACAGCAAGACTGTAGATTGAAGATGACGACGCGAGTAAA
Organism: Contarinia nasturtii; assembly: GCF_009176525.2. Taxonomy (NCBI): domain Eukaryota; kingdom Metazoa; phylum Arthropoda; class Insecta; order Diptera; family Cecidomyiidae; genus Contarinia; species Contarinia nasturtii. Next base: position 32,781 of record NW_022199769.1, on the reverse strand, counting down.
TATTGTTTTGACTTTTGTTGAGCGATCTCTGCGGGAGCATCTCTGTTGATAAGAGAATCAAGTGGAGATTTTTAATTGGAATTTGTGACGAATTATTTATGGAATGGTAAATAAAAAATTAAATGAAATCACTTTCGAAATTAGTTCAAAATTGGTTGAAATTGTACACTTTGCGGATGAACGTTTGCTTGACTGGTAATGATTACCGTAAAAGGTGAAAATTGAAACAAAATCTCGTGATACAATCAGCAAAAAAAACAAGGTCGCCTGACAAACAGAGTGTCTTAACAAACTGAGTGAGTCGTCTCACAGAGAAGACTACGTACTTCCAATACTTAGCTGCCGATAAGTCACACACGACGATTGCGCGATCGAAAAAACACCATCCACATTCTCTATCATAAACAAATTGTTTCACCAAAGCCATCGCTGCCAAATATTTTTCCTAGAAAAATTCCTTTCTCGCAGCGATTCACATCAAGAAACAATCTGATTAGGTTTTCTTTGGTTATTAAATGAATGTAAACAACAAAACATGTAGCTCTAAACAAGCTGATGTTTTGATTATGAAAATTGTTGTGCGTCACACAACCACGATAAGATTGCTACTGTCGTCTGAGTTCATCACATTTTTTTTGCGAGTTTGATAATTTTTTTCACCCACAAAAATAGAAAATCTTGGTGAAAACAATCTCACGCACACGTTGATTTTCCATTTGTATGATCGACATCACTAAAATAGCAAGCCGAATGGAGAGAAACATATAGCCGGAGTTTTTTTGGTCATACAACCAAATCACGAATCGTGTATTATCACATTTTTTCTTGTTGTTGTCGGTGTCGTTTCTATTAGCCTTTGCTATAATCATTGAAGCGCGTAACGTCAGTCAAACCAGTCAAGCAAACAACATTTATTCAATTTGCCAGTAGATTTGAAAACACTGTGAGAGAAGACGAACACACTTTGGAATAGACATTATATAATTTTTCATTCATCGTTCTCTATTTTCATTTGAAGTATAGAGAGAATACGGATCTTTTTAAGTGAAAAAAATACCAAATTCGGATTGAATTACGTGCAAAAGGAAACGAGATAAAAAAATGACGACATTAGCTCAAGTAAATATTTCTAGTATTTTTTGTTCCAATTTGCAGGCGATAAAACAGTAAAACGAGTCAAGTTTTTTTTGTTGATATAAAACAAGCGGATTTGGTCACGGAAAAAGAGACATATTTTATAGAAAAAAGAAAGAATTTGGTAATATAAAGTTGGAAAAGTGTGATTATGACAAATATTGTTGTTGGTCTTACACGGAAAAAATTGAACAAAAAAAGTCGGCAAATACTCAAAGAAATACCATTTTTTACATTGAATAAAAGCGAAGAGTTGGAAAAAAATAAAATAAAAGAACAACAAACATGGGCTTTGAATTAAGAAAAATGCCGAAAAAGTTAAAATAAAAATTCGAACACCTGAAGTTCGTGAGAATTCAGGGAGCCATGTGTAAAGCATGCTTTGTATGCGACAACATAGCATTGGTCACTCGATATTTTGAATAAGAAGAGAGAATTATGGAGTTATGAATGACCTCTTTCACTCTCACAGTCTCGCACACAATCAGTGCGGAAACGATTGTTATGTCGTTTTATATAAAGTTGCACACTCAACTGTCGTATGTAGCGCACAATCTATCTGAATTCACCGACGACTGACGTTAGCGTCAAGCGAAAGCATAATGAATCAAAACAAAAATTCCAAAGTAAAAAAATTGATTTCTTTTAAGTTATAAAAAAATTGAAAAATAATGTTAATTAAAAAATCGAAAAAATAAAAGTTTCAACCAAATTCGACCGTAGGAAATTTCAATAAATTCTTGAAAATTGTTAATAAATAAAAATAAAATGAAAAAAGCATTGTAAATAATATGAATTTAATTCAATCGTTTGTTTGTGTTTTTACAGGGTCCAATACATATAAAACGAGCGACGACTGAGAAGTTGCGTGAGACTTTCTTAAAATATGCATCACACCAACAGAATGGCGAATTTTACATGACCACGGAGGATTTCATTCGAGGCTATCTGAGGCTATTTCCGGAAGCAAATTATAATAAGGTAAATATTAGCCTTGACACCGGTACAACCAAATGCTTGAGTATTAAAATATATTGTAGTTCAGCATTAGAATATGGTATTTTTAAATACCAAATGACCGAATGTTTACGTCACATTAGTATAAAGCATGCGGTTGTTCTTTTTTTCATTGCCAAAAAAGCTAATTTTTTCCGTCTATTCTAATAGGATTCAGTGAATTTGATGGGCAGCATAGCTGACACGAGTAAGGATGGATTGATATCATTTGCAGAGTTTCAGGCATTCGAAGGATTGCTTTGTACACCAGACGCACTCTATAAAACCGCTTTTCAGCTATTCGACACAAATGGCAACGGAACCGTCAATTACAATGAATTCTGTGAAATTATCAAAAAGACGGAATTGCATGCCAAAATTCCATTCCATTTGGATGGGCCATTCGTACAAAGATATTTTGGAAAAGTACGTCATGATTGTAAATTTGAGTTTTGCTTTGAGTACTTCAAGCGTTAATTTTATTTTGTTTTCTTCGAATTAGGACAAAAAACGGGCCATCAACTATGCTGAGTTCTCGCAATTGCTGCACGATTTTCACGAGGAGCACGCCAAAGAAGCATTTAAAAGCAAAGATCCAAATGGCACCGGCTATATTTCACCGATGGATTTTCTGGATATTATGGTCAGCGTGAAGAGCCATTTGCTCACACACGATGTTAAAGACAATTTAGTGGCTGTAAGTAGTGCTAAAAGTATCACAATTGAACTATGGAAATTAGAAGGAAATTGGTTAACACCAAATTATTTATAACGGAAACCATTTGGTATGGACCAATTTTTTTCGAATTTAAGAGTCCAATTTTACTAGAAATTCCATGACAAAAATGGATTTTCGAAGTAAGTAAAAAAGAAGTCTAATCCAGCTTTCTTTCTCATCAAATTCAGGTTACCGAAGGACGTAAAGTGAGCTTCGCTTATTTTATGGCCTTTAATTCGTTATTAAATAATATGGAGTTAATCAAACGTGTTTATTTGAATGCAACCGGTGGCAGCCGCTTAGAACCAATTACAAAAGACGAGTTACTGTTATCGGCACAGCTCATGAGTCAAATTACGCCGCTTGAAATTGACATTTTATATCAATTGGCTGGAGTGCTTCATCAGCCGGGGTAGGTGTCAATTTTGGTGTCTCAAAAATCTTTGTTTCTTTTTTTACCCAAAGAATAAGTAAACTGGACCCTTTCTGATTTTTCTGCAATTTGTTGTTGTAACGACACAGTTTACTTGTTCTACCATATAGTTTCATTTTCTTTTATGTGAAGAAAAAATTGTTTTAACAATTTTAATTATGTTTCTTCCAATTTCCAATTATTTTTTTTTTTGTCGCAAGCCCGGACCTGTAAGATTTAACCTAATAGTCAACTTCTAATTTATCTTTCATTCATTCGTTTGTCCAACATTGTTTGACATTTTTAGACAAATGTCCATAAAAATCGCCTAACAATTTGCTTGAACAGAACGATGAGCGATTTTCGTGGAAAGTTGATAAATTGGTTGAGTTCATTCACCTCTCATTTTTCCCTTGCATTTTTTTCACTCTAACAGGCGACTATTGTATAGTGATTTAAATAATATTGCCCCAGAGCATTATACGAAAAGCATTACAGCACGGTTGACGGACATTCAAGCAGTATCCAGCCCAGACGATCGAGGCATTTTTATTCAAGTGCTGGAAAGTGCATACAGATTCACATTGGGGTCGTTTGCTGGAGGTAAGGAATAAGGAAATACAACTGAAAAAGAGTCCAAGTGAACTCGAACCCTTTTCACAATAATTAATTTTTCATATTTTTCAGCGGTTGGTGCGACGGCCGTGTATCCGATCGATTTGGTGAAAACTCGTATGCAAAATCAAAGAACCGGATCACTGGTCGGCGAAGTGGCATATCGTAATTCAATCGATTGCTTCAAAAAAGTCATCCGTCACGAAGGTGTGCTTGGACTATACCGTGGTTTGGTGCCGCAATTAATCGGTGTTGCACCCGAAAAAGCAATAAAATTAACGGTCAACGATTTGGTCAGGGACAAATTAACGCCAAAAGATGGTGTGTTACCATATTATTATGAATGTATCGCTGGTGCATGCGTAAGTATCACAATAATCACCAAAGCAAATTTTTCCAAATTTTTTTTTTAATTGTATGATTTCGATTATAGGCTGGCGCATCACAAGTTGTGTTCACGAATCCCCTGGAAATTGTAAAAATTCGATTGCAAGTGGCCGGAGAGATAGCTGGCGGTGGAAAAGTCCGTGCATGGCAAGTTGTGAAGGAGCTCGGGTTGTTTGGCTTGTACAAAGGTGCACGAGCATGTTTACTCCGTGATGTACCATTTTCAGCTATTTATTTCCCCGCTTATGCACACACGAAAGCAGCGTTTGCCGATGAAGATGGCTACAATCATCCGCTTAGTTTGCTTGCTGCTGGTGCAATTGCAGGTAAAGAGTTCCCGAGATATAAAGTCGCCAAATAGTAGTTTTTGTTGCTATGCAACAGTGATTTAGTACCCATCCTCTATGAATTAATAGCAAATGGCGTTTCTATTCACTGGGAATCAAAGATTGAAATTTTTTCGGTCGAAATCTAATCCAAATTCTCTCTTTAATAGGTATACCTGCCGCATCGCTTGTAACACCTGCCGACGTCATCAAGACGCGATTGCAAGTAGCTGCACGTCAAGGTCAAACGACATACTCGGGTGTGATGGATGCGGCATCGAAAATAATGCGCGAAGAAGGTCCTCGTGCATTCTGGAAAGGAACAATGGCTCGTGTATTCCGTTCATCACCACAATTTGGTGTCACATTGGTCACGTATGAATTGTTGCAACGAATGTTCTACGTTGATTTCGGAGGTTCAAGGCCGAGTGGTTCGGATGTAACGAAAACATCATCAACACTTGACACCACCAAAGTTCAAGTGAATGCCGATCATATCGGCGGTTATCGTGCGGCTGTTCCATTGATTACTGGCATCGAAACCAAATTCGGTTTAAGCTTTCCCAAATTTGCATCAACAATCCAACTAAAATCCACATAAATTTGTGTTGGAAAATCTCAAAACAAAAATTTTATTAATTAAATTGCATTTGAAATTTTTTTTCATTAAAAACAATGATTTTGGACATAAACACGAAAAACAACAACAAATTTGTCTTTTTATTCAGATTATAAACTGTAGTATTTAATTAGCTGTGTAATAAACAGGTGAATTGATGTAAGTTCAATGGCACCATTGTTTACACACACACCATTCTGGTTTCATATTTTGTAATCGATAAAACAAACAGCTGTACGGTTTTGATAAATATCTTAATGATTTTATTGAGATACTATTGAAAGTTAGCGGCTTGTCAATTCTCATTTAAAACAATGGCCTTTTGGTTGCCAATTTTATCGGTAAATAGTGCCAGACCACTGGGTCCTAACAATCGAAGCAATAGTCCATGCTCTGATTTTGTGTGTGCATCAATGACAAAATATCAAGGTAAGTTTTATTACAATCTAAAATTGTAAAAAATACAGCTGTTCAGTCCATCGCAACACACGAATTGTATTATCAAAAGTCTTGCGGATTGAAGTCATATCGTCGATTTATTCATACCATAAAAATAAATTGCACGCAATTGATATTAGGGTGGCGTAAAAAAAGTTTTTATTTTTTAAAATTCCAGATCGGTTTCACTGTATTCAGGGCCTAAAAATACGTCGTGCTTTTATCTTTTTCTAATTCAAATTTTTCACACATAATTTGTAGTATTATTTTTAAACATCGACCTGGAATATTGAAAAAAGAACAAACGATTGCGCCACCCTATTGTACATTGATACCACATTGCTTTAATCAACACAACTAAATGAAGTGATTGTCGTTAATTTTGATTTTGTAATTGCTCACAGGTCTTGATTCAACTGCTTTACTTGACATATGTTCAAGTAGCCTTCGTTGAGTACAGATATTTTTTCATAATTTTTTCTCAAAAAATATTTTTCTTTTTAAATCGCGTATATTCACGAGATAGATGAAGAAAATAACAAAATAAAGTGCTAAAGAGACAATGAGTGCATTCAATCAAACATTTTTACTTCCACAATGTGCAGCGCGAAGTGTTGGTCCAGCAAATCAACTCTTTATTCAATTAATTCAAGCGTTAATAACGGCACATTGTACCATACCCCAGCCAGACATTTGGCCAATCGATTATGGTCCCACTGCATGTGGTAAAAAGTCATTTTGTGAACAACCGCTATTTGTGTAAGAGTGAAAGAAAGAAAGAAGATATTTAAGACACCTCCAAATTCCTCCAATATCAATGATGACAGTATCGGGACTCCACACTTTTCTCTTTCGTTCTCATACAAAGAGCAGCACCATAAGATATTTCGGCTTATTAAAAATATTTCCGTATAATGAAAATCTAGTGCAAAATATTCATTGAAACTTCTTTAAAATAGATGGTGAGACGTTTGATTTCGTGGTGGTTGGTGCTGGATCGGCCGGATGTGTGGTTGCGAATCGTTTGAGTGAAAATCCAAAATGGAAGGTTTTATTGGTGGAAGGTGGTGGTGATCCGCCCTTTGAATCGGAAGTGCGTCATTTTTGCTATTCCGTCTTCGTCGCACACTTAATTCATTTTAATTCGTCATTTCTTTCCTTCTTTTTTCTTTTATTTTTTCTAATGACGTTTTGCAGGTACCCGCAATGTTTGCCGCAAATCAGCGAACCGAATACGATTGGCAATTTTACGCGGAATCAAATACGGCCTGTAAAGCATTGAATGGCAGTTGTTTTTGGCCACGTGGAAAGTGCTTAGGTGGTTCATCGGCTATAAATCTAATGCTATATGTTCGTGGCAACGATCGTGACTACGATCGATGGGGTGAGATGGGTAACGAAGGATGGGATTACGAAAGTGTTTTACCGTTTTTCAGAAAATCCGAAAACAATCACTTTTCACAATTTGTATACGAACATAATGGGCGATATCACAGTGACGCAGGCCTATTGAACGTTGATTTCTACGGCGAGAGTCCGTTTGCAAAAACGTACATAGATGCTGGAATCGAAGACGGTTACAAATTCATAAGTGACATAAACGCCGATGAATATATTGGATACACAAAAGTGCAAGGCACCTGTTATCAGGGTCGTCGACAAAGTTCGGCCAAAGCATTTTTGGCAACGGCCAAAAATAGAACAAATCTTCACGTGTTGAAATATGGTCTCGTTCAAAAGGTTCTGCTGAACAAAAAGAATCAGGCCTACGGCATTGAGTATGTCTGTGATGGGAAGGTCATAAAAGCCTATGCCAAAAGGGAGGTAATTATGTCGGCTGGTGCAATCATGTCGCCGGTGGTTTTAATGCTGTCTGGCATTGGTCCGAAAAAAGACTTGAAACGTCAAAAAATTCCACTAAAATGTGATTTGCCGGTTGGAAAACACCTTCTCGACCACATTTATACGTTGATTTTCTTTCAATTCGATCCAACACCAAGTGATCCACTCGCTGCTTATGATAACACATACAATTTAGCAATTCAGAACACAGGAGGTTTAACAAATGTTGGTGTTTCAACTTTAAGCGCATTTGTTAATACAGACAAAACGGAGACGCTGCCAAATATTCAACTGATGTACTTTTGGTTCACCAAAAAATCACCGACCATTCCGGCTTACATAAGAACACGTCAATTTAATTATGACATTGCCAAACAATTGACAGATATTAATGAAAATAATGATGTTGGAGCCATTTTGGTGTCATTACTTCATCCGAATTCCACCGGGTCCATACAATTGAACAGTAGCTCGATTAATGACAAACCGAAGATTTATCCAAACTATTTTAGCGTGCCCAGTGACTTGAAAACCATGATCAAAGCTATTCGCCATCAAGTTTCTTACACGATTAGCAAATCTTATTCGGCAAAACACGGAAAGTTTATTATGTTGCCTTTGAAGGAATGTAGTGGGTTTGTGTATGACACCGATGAATATTGGAAGTGCTATATTACTTACATGGCTGCTACTGAATACCATCCCGTTGGCACTTGCAAAATGGGACCAAAGTCAGATCGAGAATCAGTGGTTGATGAACGACTTAGAGTTCATGGCGTACAGGGACTACGAGTCATTGATGCAAGCATGTATGTATCCATATAACTGAAAATTTAGCAATGGTTTGAATTTTTGATAAATTAAATTTATTCTTTTTACAGCATGCCGTATATCACTTCTGGAAATACAAACGCACCGACCATTATGATCGGAGAGAAAGGCGCTGCAATGGTTATCGAAGATAATTTGCCTTTCTCTTCATCTTCGACATCATCGTCCTCTTCTTCTACGTCTTAATCTTCATTGCAAGCAAATATTAGGCGTGCATACATGGTATAGTTTTGAGGAAACTTCTTTTAATACAAAAAAAAATTTGCTTCACACCAATTATAAAAATTATCAAAAGTCATGAGTCACGCCCAATAAAAATGATTTTCATTCATAAAAATGAATAGGTGAAACTTTTATTGAGCTTCATTTGGATTTTATCAACAAAGGCAAGTTTATTGAGAGATGGAGCTGGTATCACTCTTGAATACAAAGATCTAAAAAGGTTGGTTTGCATTCTATGTATTTAGATAATTTTGAGAGTTCCCATGGAACTTGCAAGTTTGCAATTGACACGAGCTTTATTGCGACTTTTAGAAGCCATTTTACTAAAATCATCGTTCATTGAAGTTCAATGATTGAACCCTTTGGGTCCAAGTTTCAAATCTTCCTCACTCGAATGACATACAAACGGTCCATTCAAAGAGACCTTTTGAAACCTCAGTACCTTAAGGAACGTTTAAACATACTATGGATTTCCCCAAGACCATCCAATCAAAATAGATGAGGAAAAAATGTCAGCGGCGAAAACTTCGATAAAAACCAGCAAATATACTATTTTGAAGCGTATTTATTTGACAATATTTTCGAAAAATCAATTCATGTGTGTACAAAATCAGTGTTTAACTGACTCTTTTTCAATGTATAAAAACAATTACTTAATAATCAAAGGTTTTTTACTTTTTTGTTATTTTTTCGTCAATTCGACACTGTTAGACAAAACCAAAATCATGGTTCCAATCGAATGACTCTAAACGCTTGAGTTCGACAAGTTCACAGTCTACTGTATTTCCGGCCCATTTTGTTGCCAAAAAAACTTTCTCATCAACATGCAACGATGTTTTGCCTGCGGCTATCAATTTTGCCCGTTCTTTGCTCCAAATTGATACATCAACCAAATGACAATTAACCTCGTGTTGAAAGCCATACTCAAGTGATCGAACGCCCATACGTTCCAGTTTCACCGAATGACTGACAAATGCCATAATAAGTTCGGGTCCAGCTGAATCGACCAGAAGTTGTTGAAGATTGGTCAATTTTTTGGCCATTGTGTCAAGGTTTATGTCATTCAAAACAAACGGAATGCACAATTCAACCAGATTTCCCAGTGGAAAAAAGAACACCCGATCAAATCGAATCACAGACAACGATTGTGCGTGGAATTTTTCAATTCGTTTTTTCGACGAGATTTTGTTGAGTGTACTCTGATATGCATGATCCACATACAATTGTACATATTTATTGAGTTTGCGTAGTCTCTTCAGTGTTCGTTGAAAAGTCTTCGGTCGATCATATTCATGGACATCACACTGAATGGCCAAATCGGTGATCTTCAGATCCGCATTTTTTGCCCATTTCATCAATAAACACTGATCGTTGGTGGCAAATTTTTGAATATTTTTATTCAATTGAAAAAATGTGGTCAATTCGTTGAGGTGCGTACCCTTGCCGATGCCGCTCAATTCGAAATATTCTAATTTTGAATATTTACGAAGCAACCATTTGTTGTCTACGCCAATCACAGTACCCACTGGTTCATTCACGTTCACACACAATCGCTTCATGTTTTTACACCGCTTCAATAGTTTGTTGTAAATGTCACCGTCAATCGTACAACGGATCAATTCAACAATTTCGACCTTTTTCAACAATTTTTTTAGGCAATCAATTTTTGCGTCGCTCAGCGAAATTGCGTTCAGTAATATGCGATTGACACACTTGAAATCTTTTGATGCAGCAAATTCGAAGGATTTTATATGATCGGTTTGAAAGGATAAACATGAGACGGATGAACAGAACCCATTCACGCGAATCGAATCAATGTAAATTCCATCCGATTTACACTCGGCAAAAACAGCACAATAGGTTTTTTGAAAGGCACAACCAGCGATCCCCTGCAATAATTTACATGTTTCGCCAAAAGCATGGAGTTCTTGCAGCGACAACCAATCCAATAGCTCCATGAAACAGTTGTTATTCAAGTCGAAAATATGTGAAGATTGCCCATTGATCGCAGCCTGTTTTTGGTGGATTTGTTTTTTTCGGTCATCAGGAACTTCGGATGTAGCCTCCAGACTGTCATCGACCTCCATTTTTATTTTGATCGATTGTATTGTTGGTTTTGATTTAAATCGGCTTTATGAGCCGCTTTCTATTGTGGTTTTACTCCAATTTGGATTATATTCGTACAGAAAATTTGGAAAATATTCAATTTTATCTCGGAATGAATTTATCGGTGTCAATTTTATCGCACACAAATAGACGTATTTTATATGAATTTTGTGCTGAGATGGCAATGAAGTTGGGCTTCATTCAACGCGTCAAGGAGACAGAACACAGTTTTATTAAGGTGAGCAACACCGTTGTCTCACTCTTTGGCAGGCTCAGATATTTTTCTTCTCGTTTCTTCGCCTTTTGTCTTCCTCACTATTTCGCTTATTTTCTAAATATCGAAGATGGCGACGCATTCGGCGAAAAACGCTACGAGTACAACAATCAATGTATTTCTCCTTCTGTCTCATACAATCTTTCTCCTTTTCTGTATATTTCCCACTCTTAAAGCATACTCTCTTACTCATACGCATACACACACTATCTTATCTGCCTCGATTCGGTCACACATACACACATTTCTAGTGTCATACACCGATTTACACAAAGAGGTCTGAGGCAACTAGAGAGCTTAACAAGCCTTTATTTCTGGTTGCGTGTATTGCTGAAGTAAGTTGAAAAATCCACAAAATTTTTCCTTTTTCCGAGTAAATACTGTGACAAACCATACAAATTCCAAAAAATACTCGAAAATCAATTCAAACCGTCCAAAAAAATAGTCGAAAATTTATTTGTCCTTCGGACATTGAAATTGTTTTGTCGAATAATACAAACACAGTGTAAACCAACCAGAACTCGGTGGAAACGTCAAACATTTATCCCGCACAAGAGTAAGGTTATACACATTTTTTGCTGATTTTACTTAAGTTCCAATTTTGCTGTGTCACTATTTTCCTTTTATTTGTTGCCTTTAGTGTCTATTTAACAAGCGTTTTTATTTTTGTCCGCTAGCCACAATGAGTTTGAAAGATGAATTGGATGAATATTTGTATTGTCTGGAGCGAGAGACGCAGGCCGCGTTGCCGAGAATCGAGAGAGAATTGGAACGGTCGGGATTGGTATTGAATGGGGAGTTTATCGATCGCTTTCACCGATTTACCATAAATCGGATTATGGAAACTTACGACAACTTTGAAATCGGTGCAATGTTCCATGAAAGTCCAAACCATGGGCGTGACAAGGACGTGCGCATATCAAAGAAGCGTCATTATAGCGGCGAATCAGATTATAATCGCAAGAAACCGAAGAAATTTAAGAGATGTTCAAAATGGAATGGTTCAAGATCAATTGATCGTAGACGCTCGTCCTTGTATTCCAGCTCATCACGTGAAACCATGAAAAATCGAGATCGAATGTATGAACAACGGCATGTGGCCAAACGTGAGCCGAATTTCAAAATACGCAATGACGACCGCATACCGCCACCAAATCAAGAAATGAACTTCGATTCAGACTTCGACATCGGTAGTTTTGATGCATCTTTTAAAATCAGTAAGTTTCTTCAAAAACATGTTATTTTCCAAAAAAAATGAAGAAAATCTTTTAATACTTTAATACAGCAGTCGACCCGTCCAAAGTGCCGCATACATTTTCGTTTGCCTGTTTCCATTGTTTGCCGGAAAATGGTGCCAATATTCATGGCTTCAATGGTGTTGAAGATGTTTATTTTCATTGGGTTGCATCACATGCACTCTCTAAAACCGAGCCATTCCAATTTTATCTCGTTGAAAACGTGGCCTGTTATTATTGTGACACCAACGGTTCATATCACCATATATTCAACCATCAAAAGCAGGTTCACCCAAAGGAACCAAAAGTGATTGTGACTGGGTTTGATCAAACGTGCGCCCTATGTTCATACGAAGGGAATGGAATGGCAAGCCATTTTATAAAGGACCACACACAATTGCCAACGCGATTGAATGACACCTTGACGAACGATATGTTGGCATGGTTGTTGGAGATTGATATGAGGAAAAAAGATGGTGACTGCGGCATAGAAGCAAATAACACAAGAAAGCTGTTGAGTTTTGACATGATTGACCATGTAATTTGTGGCTGCAAATCGAAGGTTCATCGACGTAATTATTTCGGTCACATTGAAAGCCATTTACTTGATTTCGATTGCAATGTATGCAAATCAAAGTTGCCATCATCAGTGCAGAAGTTCACTAGCTTGATCGATGTGGTGAAGCATGACAAGGACGCCCATCAAATGAATCAATCGTTGATTCCACGCTCTTGGCAAATGGAGGATCAATTCAAAAAAGATCATTTGAATACGAAGATTGTGTTTAAAAATGGTCTTGTGGTTGCCATGCGCCATTTGGTCAACACAAAATTCGACATTTCCATCAAATTCAATGAATGCGTTCAGATTTTATTGGACGCCAAGAAAAAGGAATGCAATCGATTGATGCAAATCGAAGACATTTCGCAGAAGACGACAAAAGTCGATGTACCAGTATTATCAAGCGGATCTTTAATTTCTGACGAGCAATTGGAGCTGCAGAAACAAAATCAACTCATCAATGACGTATTTATTCATGGCATTCCCTATAAGGACAATGAAGATTTGGTGTCGTTGGTATTGAAAATGAGCAAATTTTTGGGTGCAAATATTTATCCGGAGGACATTGCACATGTCAAACGGCCCTCACGTCACAAAGCGATTATTACACTCCGATGCACCAGCCAGGAAGCCAAGGCTGAACTTTTGAAATACAAAAGCATTCATACCACAGACGTTATCCCTTCAAGTCGTGACCATTTTCGGAAAATCCACATCAAATCACTGACCACGAAATATGTTACCAATCTGATGAAATTTGCAAAAGATTTTGCTCAACAAAAGCTATTGCACCATTTTCAATGGACTGAAAAAGGTCTGTTTGTAAAACGGTCAGAGAATTGCGATGGCAAATACTTTATGAACAAAACTGAACTGATAAACTACGTGAAGTGAGCGCAACAGCTGACAAATAATAATCAATTGAACAAAATAGTTCTAAATTTTTTTTAGAAAATTTGATTCCATTGTATTTCAAACTAAATAAAGACATTTTTTATCGATTTTTTGTCTTTTTTTGTGGGGTTTTTGTTTTGTACAGATAATGGGATGAAGAAGATGTATTTCTATCTGTAAATTGGCATATGAATTTTAGTTAGAATGGATGCTTTGTATTTTTCCCACCTCTTCAATTTAAAGGCTTTTCCCATCTCTCGAAAGGTTCTTTTCATGTGCCGATGAGCATCTTTTATTTGAAAGCGAACTCTAAAAAAGACACACACGTGACTTGCACGTGATTTTTTCTGGTTTTCGATGCCAAATCAGGTCATTATTGCGAACAGATCGTCGGGTGCAAAAAACCTTAAGAGTCAACTTTTGGAAATATTTCTGGTTCTAATTTAGCTCATAATCTAAATAAATACTTCATGGATGTATTTTTGAGAGAAATATTTATTGAATTTTAATTCATAGAAAAGAATAAAGAATATTGGAATGTGTCGTGTTTGATTATTATTTCATGTTTTTATGATTTTTAATTTTGATCAAATTCGGTAGAATTTCAGGTTCCAGATCAGACCTCTGCTCACATCTGGATCATTCTCCAAGATTGGATCGTCATGAAATTGTACTTTGAAATCGGAATCCATTTGAACTTCGGACTTCAACAAAAGGCCAGATGCACAATTTCTGGGTGGATTTAGCTCCAAGCGAATCTCGTGCATGGATGAAGGTTTGATAAGAATTGGATTGGGCAATGATACGTACACTGCCAATAATCCCAATTTTTGTTCTCCTTCAAACAAAACCACCTCTCCGTCACTTGATGGATCCTCTGCGATTGGCATTCTAACGATCGTTATCTTCACCGATAGGTGCTCTTTTAAGTTAAAATATTGGTTATTGCGATTTTCGAAAAAAAAGCCGCTAAAGAATCCATTTAGAAAGGCCGGCTCATTGATGGAGAATGTGGTTGTTTCCAAGTTTTTGATGAAATATGGTAAAGTCGACCTACGGCTCGAAATAAGTCGATTGCACTTAACAACCACCTTGTTTTTCGACGGATCAACTTCACATCTCTTTGCTCGGTTTCCATTAAACATCTTTGGCTGGAAATCATCGTCTGCAATCATTTGAATGATGTCCTGATGTTCGCAAATTGAAAACAATTCTCCATAAGATGGGATTAAGCTAGCAAATTCTTTGAGTGTCATTGATCCAAAGCGAATGTCATAAAATATGCGGCCGAGTTTATCTTGCACCATTTGTTTCGTCACGATTTCCTCTCCGCTTGTAGATTTGATCCATGCCATACAAGCTTCGAAGAGCTCAATTTCAGAGCATGACAACCAATTCAACCGCACAATCCGGGACAGTGTCTTAGCATCGCATGTCAGGAAGTCAGTCGATTTGAGTACCGCTTTGGCGTTGTAGCCGATCATCTTTTCGCACGATTCCATCAACTTTTTCTGCTCGAGAAGCACCGCCAGTTCGTAACATTCCACGTTGTTGTTTTCGTCCAACTTCCGTTTCAAGAACTTCTCGCAAACCATCAAACATTCGGCAACATTGTATCTATGGCCCAATTTCATGACCTTGGCCACATTTTCTGTGGTCATCGTAACAGGGTCGAGGTAAAAGAATTGCAAAAATTCCTTGAAAACTTTCGCTGTTGTATCCACGATCTTCACCTCTTTTTTCTCTATCCACGATCCATTGAACATGGTGGCAAACACATCGCTGGCAGCGATCAAAAATGTTTTGTGCGCCGGAACGCGTTCGACTGGTTTGCCTTTGGACTCAAACACGAAGTACACATCGGCCAGTTCGGTGTTCAGATACAACTTTTTTCCAATTCGAGAGAGCAATTGAGTGGAGAAATCAACTTGAGCCAATTTGGAATTCGACATGATTTTTAATCTGTGAAGTGATACAACACAAAATGAGTTAGCTCGCCAGATATTGTTCAACAATTTTGAGTTACTTACGTATCAAATAGCAATGAGGGTGAAAAAAAAATTGAGATTTGCCTTCGTGAAGATAGAAATTTTGAATATTAATTATTCAATCGATGATAGGAAAATAACTATTACTTTTCCGCACACACCTAGTGTGTAAGGTAAAGTATTGGAATCGGTCGAAAAATTAACACCCTCAAAAAACATGTTTTCTGGGTGTTTTAGGAGCCGGGGAACACGAATCTAGCGTTTTTTCGATGTCCGAATGTATGTGCGTACCCTGTACCCTGTACCCTGTACGCTGTACCCTGTACGCAAAAATTTGTTAACACGATAACTTTCAAACAAGAAAAGTAATTCAAAATCTGACTTCACAGGATGATTGGGGGTGCCGAGGAATAGAAACCATTAGATTTTGAGCGACTTTGGTTGACAGAGTAAAGTGTCATGTCTGGTGTGATGCCCATGGCCATCCATGGGAAAAATTCAATTTTTCTTCCAAAAGTGATATTTAATGTATTCTTAAACATCCAAAAATATGTATTGGGGGGTTTTTGGGTACGAGAAAACCGAATATGACATTAGTTTTGCGATACAAATATATTTCGACACACCTTTCATACAAATATTTCAAAAAAATTGGATTTTTGTATGGAAGCCATGCCTGTATGATATCGTAATGACCTGAAACTTTGCACAGGTTATTTTTATCACACAAAAATAACATTCCGAGAGTTTGAAGACATTTCAACTCATATTAGGGGTACCTCCCGAACAAAATTTTGGATTTTTCGCTCAAAAACGAAATTTTGTATGGGAAGTACCCTTAATATGCATTGAAATTTCTTCAAACTTTCAGAATGTTAATTTCTTGTGAAAAAAATAACCTCTGCAAATTTTCACATGATTACGATATCATATAGGCATGGCTGCGATATAAAAATTCCCATTTCTAGTAGTTTTTGTATGAGAAGTGCTTCGAAAATTATTTTTATCGTAAAACTAATGTCAGATTCAGTTTTCTCGTGAATTCTTTGAGTAAAAGATTTGTAATAAATGCATGTCGTGGATCACAGTGCGGAAAAGTTCATCTTACGGATGTAAGACATTTTATTTTTATTGGGAGAAACAAGTGAATTTGACGATTTCGGACGATTTTAATATATTTTATCGGAATTACACAACATGTGTTAATATGAGTAGTTTGGAATAGGTTTGCTATGGCACACGCTAAATGACAGCTAATGCTACTTTGTGGTTATGTTTTATTTCATTTCGCCCATGTTCGCCACAAAGTTATTGTAGAGCCAAATTTGACTTATAATACAGAAAAACATGATTTCAAAAATGTCATAAATTCAAATAAAATGCTTTAAATAAACCCATCTAAAGTTTCCTTCATTTCCATCCCTTGCACTTCTCATTCATTGTCTCCATTTAACACATTGAAATAAAAGGAAAAAAGCTTCGAGTCAAATAAAATCCCATTGTTAATCTAAAAAAATGATGAATGAATTTAATTTGAAAATCGTTGGTTTTATTTGAATTTAAAGATTGCCAACTTCATCTTGGTACGTTAAATTACCAACACATACATTGTTATTGCCTTTATTCTCGTTGCCAACTTAACAAATTGATTATATTATATACAGAGTACTGCGCAATAAAAGCATACCAGACAGAAGGAGACGGCCATTTGACGGAGAAACACGTAATTGCCCTCTATTTGCGCCCAAAAATATTGAATATTTTAAAGGTGAGTTTTAATCATTATTATTTAAGAGTGAGAATCAGACATTGAATAGACGTAATTGAATTAGTTCTAGTCCAAACAAGTAAATTAACAATTTTCCTTGGGAATTTTTCAATAAAATCATTTTGATCGCTTTTTTTGGAATATAATTTCTCAATTTTTGTAATAATAATAATTATTCTATTTTTTGGCGTTTACATATTAATTTTAATTTATAGTCAATTTAAGCAATTTTGGATTGAAAACATCTGTTTTATCCAATAGAGAATAAATTTTCTCGATTTTCAATACAGTTGGTGTTTCTGAGAATTTGCTAGTTTTTTCCAGAACATTCTTTGTTAACGAAAATTTTCCATGACGTCACGGCCTCGAAAAAAATTGATTTAATACTTATTCGCTAAATTATTTACACGAACTTTTTCTTCTTGGCAACAACAAGTGTGCCTTTACGGAATTATTTTTGTTGAGCTTTTGAGATTCAATCAGTGTACAACCGAAAATAAAATTTTAAAAATAATAAATTCCAATATAGTTCTTACAGATTCAAGAAGGGTCATCATGGTCTTCAATTCAGATCCAGGTGAAGGTACCTCAGATGGTCGAGTTAAACGCAAGCGAAAACAAAATCCAAGCAAATCAAAGATCAAAATCAAAATCGAAAACGATGCCAAAGTGGAGCCAATTGACGACGCGTATTTGGTTCAGTACTCGCCACCACCATCACCAATCGAAGCAAGTGGCAAAATTAAATCAGAGAGCGAGAGCGATGACGAACTGGATTTGAAAAGCTTCCCTGATTATATGAAAACAGAGATCAAGACCGAGAAAGACGAATGTTCAAAGAAGAAATGTGTCGCTCCAACAGATGGAAACTCAAATAAAAATGCTAGAGATGACCACGATGGTACGAATGGAGCCAACTCGAAAGGAAATGTAAATGATAACGAAGAACAGCATCAAAGTAAGCTGAAAGCAACAAAGAAAAGAAGAATGAAGAAAAATGACAAACAAAATGTCCAGTTTGATTCAGCTGAAACAAAAGATGGAAAAAAATATAAATGCAATTTGTGTAGTTATTCTGCAACGTATAAATATATACTCATGAGGCATATGCGAACCCACACAGGCGAAAAGCCTTTTGAATGCGAAATATGTGAAAAGCCTTTTACACAAAAGCATCATTTGAATCGACACAAGAAAGTCCATGCCACCGAATTTCCATTCCATTGTCTAAAGTGTCGTCGTGGATTCAACAAGGAAGTTGAAAAGATTGAGCACGAAAATCAATGCCAACAGCGTCAGTATGAATGCATTGTATGCAAATACACCACTGTCATTTCCTCCCATTGATAACAACAAAAGATATTAATAGTCTATTCAACACCTTTTCATTTAAATTACTTTTTCTCTTCAATAAAATAAATTATCATTTCCAAATCATTATTACCATCAACTGAATTGCATCAAAAATACTGGAAATTCAAATAAAATGCATTGAATAAACCCATCTAAAATTATCTTCATTTCCATCTTTTGCATTTCTCATTCTTTGTCTCCATTTAATACGTTGAAATAAAAGGAAAAAAGCTTCGAGTCAATCAAAATTTCATTGCTTACATCAAAAAATGATGGATGAATTCCCCTTAAAAATCGTTAGTTTTATTTGAATTTAAGGATTGCCATTTGCAATCAATTCTATTAACCAAGCATTCGGTGGCTGTCAAATGTGTAAATGTCACCAATTGGAGTAATAAAGCGAAATCGTCATGCTGCTGCTTTAGAAAAAGGAATTCAAAATAATAACAAATTAACTTCCAAGAATAAAGGAATAATTAGTTTCATTTATTTTGACACATTATGTAATTGTTACTTTAAAAAAAATACAATTTATGATGAAATGGAACACACGTAGTAGACCAAACACAACTTTTCTTGACTGTATCAAATATTTGTAAAACATTCACTTCGTCTCAGCCATGGCTTTTAGTTTTCCGAATGTTAATTGTGAAATTTCTGTCTCGCTCAAAAATATATCATAATTTCGTTCTAATCTCTGCTTAATATCCGCACTAATCAACGAATCCATGCCCAAACTGACGAATGGTGTTTGATCTGATATACTTGCAATGTCCTTAATTTCCAAAATACTGGCAACGCAGTCGACCAATGACAAATCACTACTGATATCTTTATTCTTTTCAGCGACGACCATTGAGGAAAGTACGGCGTCCGACTGTTGCATAAACACATCAATGGCTTGCAAAACCGATGTGATACGTTGTGGTAGTACACCTTCAAAAACCGAGTCATTGTCGCCTGTATGATTGATAAACATGCCAGTGTCTCCGATGGCTCCCCATTGTATCGCTGTTCCAGGTAATCCAGCAGCTTGTCGACTTTCACAAATTCGTTCCATGGCTGAATTGGCCAAACCATAATTTGTTTGTCCACCAAGACCTCGTCCGCTGGCTATACTTGAAAAGCAGACAAAATGCTTCAATCCGGGGCATAGCTCACGTGAAACAGTATCCAAATGTTTGGTCCCATTGATTTTTGGCATACAAACCGCTTTGTAATCGTCTTCTGTTTGATTTTTCAATAAATTAACACGCAAAATACCAGCCAAATTGAAAATTCCAGAGACTGGTCCCAATTTGTTCGCTTCTTTTAGTAAATTCTCCGCTCCCACCAGTGTTGTAATGTCATTTGTATCAACTAAAACATTAACACCCTTTTCGATCCAACGACGAATCATTAGTGATTGATAACCAGTCTTAACACCATTACGTGATGTCAATACCAATTTGGTGGCACCACGTTTTACCATCCAATTGGCCATTTCCAAGCCAAGTCCACCCAACCCCCCGACTAACACATACGATTTTTCACTGTGAAAATAAGTTCGTGGAATGGCAGCAATTTGTTTTGGTACTGGCTTTTGTGCGGCTCGAAATTCCTCGTTGCGCACTTTAATAACGACTTTACCAATGTGCTTGCCGCCGGCCATAAAACGAAACGCTTGCTGAACTTGTTTGTCACTGAAAACAGTCGTGGGCAATGGTCGAACGGCTCCGTTTTTAATACCTTCAGCAACCAAATCGACAACGGTTTCAATTGTTCCATCATTGCTGGCCATGATACTGTCCAATAAAATACCATGAAATGAGGTGTTCTTCAAGAACACCGACATGCCCAGCGGTGAATTATTGTTCAAGTCAAACTTTCCGATCTCCAAGAATCGACCGTTCAGACCCAAACAGCGAACTGACGCCTTCAGCATTTCATCAGCAAGTGAATTTAGTATTAAATCGACACCTTTGCCATTCGTGGCATTCCTAATAAATTGCTCAAATGATGTGTCACGCGAATTTCCAATGTGAGCATCCGTCAATTGTGGAAATGTCTTTTTCAAAAATGTACGTTTTACTTTGCTACCAACTGTTGTGTAGACGGTCAATCCATGATGTAAAGCGACACGAATTGCTGCTTGACCAACACCACCGCTACCAGCATGAATTAGAATCGATTCACCTTTTTTCATTTTTCCTCGGACCACCAGAGCATAGTAGACCGTTGAATAGACGCATGGAACAGTTGATGCTTCTTCCATAGTCCAATCGCTTGGAACTTCCCACATCATATTCCGTTGGGCGACACAAGTTGTTGCCAGTGATTTTGCTTCAACCATGGCCATTATACCTGGGATTTTATCAAATATCAATTATTAATTTTTTTATTGAAAAAAATATTTGCTTTGCGGAAAATTCTTACGTTTTCCACTCGAATCCCGTCCCGAAAACTCCAGTCCAAGGATACAATCATGAGTAGGTAAATTCCCTGGCAATGCGTCAATGGCCAATTTTCCAGTGCTTAACATGACGTCACGAAAATTGATTGGTGCATAATACACCGAACACAATTCAACTCGTTTATCCATCGGGTCAGGCATTTGACAGGTCAAGCGGCTTTCGATCCATGACAAGCTCGTGAAATCACCCTTGGTTAATGTGTTCACATAAGCGTGTTCAACTTGACGCACCGAGTTTTTGTTTGACGCACAATTCAATTTCAAGTGTCTATACGTTCCCCATTCACCGTTTTTATACACATTAAACATCAAATCCATTTTCAATTGTTCCTCATATGCTTTGTTTGTAAATGAAAATCCCTCAGCATCATCATTTTGAATGAAGAATAACCGTGCCAATTGGCCGCCATTTTCAAGCTTTAAACAATTCATAAAACCGCAAGCACCCGATAGTTGTTCGCCTTGTGCAACAATGTATACATAGGTACCATCTTCTTCGGCCGTAGCAAAAGCTGACTTTAATTGTTCGACGTAGGAAAAATCGCTTTCGGTGAGATAAATAACCGATTTATTTCGAGCGTTGATATCGATACGTGGACGCAACAAGACATAGTATTTATCTGTTGCGCATTGCAGTGAAACGATCGCCAAATTGAGGTTGGCAAATAGCTTCTTCGGTTTGGTTTTGTCATAATCGAAAATATTCTCCTCGAGCAAAATAAAACCATTTTCACGAATCGATGCTTTGAGATTCCTCAAAATATTCGTGGCATCGGTACGTGCGATGACGTCGTACGCAACAATCAAATGACTGTTTGATTCAACCGGACCAGTTCTTGGATCTTTGACAATAACGTGTTCATACTCATTCGTCGATTGACTTGTTACATATGCTATTTCGCTGGTTAATTGTGGTTCACTTTCGATTATACTTTCAATTATTTTCGCAAGTGTTGTTTCGATCTTTTTACCTTCAACAACATCGGTCACTTTGATCTTGAATGCACCACCACTGTTTTCAATGGCCAAGTGTGTGGCAGCCGTGATTGCATTCAAACGTGCCACTTCGACCGTATTTCCCAAATCTTCGTCGGCATTATTGAGCGGTACATAAATATATCGTTCCAATGTGGGTGGATGAAAAGTGCCTGAATGACGTGGAGCTAATGCAAATTTATAACCACGCACCTCAACACCACCCGCATTAAAAATATTCAAATTTTTATACATATAAATTGGTACGTCGGTGCCACTTTGAACAATCTCTAGATGTTTGATTGGATTGATAGAAATACGTTCAAAATGAACGGGCACGTATAATTCACGTAAATCTCTGCCCAGAATACAAAATTGGAACATAGTATCGATGAAAGAAACCCAATTTTCTTGCCATTTCAATTTACCAGCAACAGCTTTTGAATCGGATAAGGTGATGCCACAAAATTTACCACCATAATCATAACCGCGAAGACCTAGATCCATGTAGATGTCGTCAGTGGTCAATGCAAGTCCCGATTTATCTTGTTCAAGTGGTGGCAATGATAATGATTCGTGCACCGTGTCATCGAAAACAGAAATTTTACCCGATACAGTAAGTGAATTACCTTCACAGATGTCAAATTGACCAGTTCCATATAGGAAATTGATGGCAAATTTAACGGAACCATCTTTTGATAGAATGGTTGCACGGTGGAAAACAATATTCTCAAAGATGACCGCAGTTTTTGCGAAATGGGTATTTTTTCGCTTGGCAAATGCACGCCATACCATTGTCAAGTAACCGCTCGCTGGAAACAATATACGACCATCTATTTTGTGACCAATCAAATAGGAGTCAGACGGTTTCGATAGATTTACTTCAACAATCGTTTCAGTTGTGGACGCTGGAAGAAATTATTGTGGCTCTTTTAAACACCATATTGCGTATTGATACAACAATTTCATAGAACTATAGGTGTTGACACTTTCGAGGGACCTGATTGGATCCATTGCATAGGCGGGCAGGGAGTGTTTCTGTGTTTTTCCTTACGAGACTCCTCAACTAGGGGATATCCATGCGAATTAGAATTAGCACATTAGCAAAAAAATAGGGAAATTTACAAGAAGAAAATAGCGAAATTAGCAATAAATAGCAGAATTAGCACTGTACATGTATATACTTTAGTAAGCATTTATTCTTGAATTTATTGAAATAATTAATTAAAATAAAATTCACAAAACAAACGAATTGAATAGTGTTGAACTAAAATGTATCAAAATATGTAGTTAAATACGCTTTTTCCCATTTTTAAATAAAAATATATTCAATGGCACGTAACTAAGCACGTTCCATCTGTATTAACTACAATTTACGAATTGCAATCGTAAATGTAGATTTGATGACAGATTTCTTACTGAAAACGTATACGCTAGTGCCTGCTTCAAATATACACGTTGAAAGTGTCAACTTGAAACATTTACGTAAACACATTTCGGTTATTCGATCATGCAGTCAATCTGACGTATGCAATATTTTTGACGTACTAGAAAAATTAGCAAAAAATAGCAGTATTAGAACAAACTAGTAGAAATACTAGCAGAATTAGTGAAAAATAGAGAGAAATAGCGTTTATTATTATAAATTATTCGATCTGCAATTCATGGTTATCCCCTAGCTCCTCAAGCAATATTCATGAGATTCTTTCTCATACTTCACCAAAATACTCCCCCCACTTGATTCCACCCGGATCAAAATCGATTCCGGGGGACTTTGATCCGAGTGGAGTAAAAAAACGTACAATTTTTTACAATCTACATTTTTGGATTTTGTTGAGGTTTCTTTTTACATTGTTTCCTCTGACATCAACACCTATACTTCAACGAACTATTCTCAATTGAAATAAAGAGTTTTTCTATCTATCAACTTACCGTTCGATGCATATTTTCGAATGGGAAAACGTTGGTCATGTTTCCATCCGATTTTCGAGTTCAACATCGGTGTTCCACGGCCTACTGGATATGAAACGGGTTCATAAAGTTTGGAAATTTGTGGTTGAGCTCCAGCTGCATACAATCTGATATTTGAAATTAAAATTGTTTTTTTGGTTCGAAATATTGAGTTTACATTGCTTCACTTACTTTCCAATGTTTTGCAGAAAGAAAACAGCATTATTTGGGTGTTCGGACTTGTTTAAGCTCAAAACGACGCCTTTATCGCGTAAATACCGCTTCAAAACAGATACTGCCATAATATCCGGTGCAATTTCAATACAAATCGCATTTTTTGGTAAATGCTGTAACGTTTCTTGTCCATAGACTTTTGACAAAAAATTATTCACATGATATGCAGCCGAATTTGTTCGTGCAATTGGCGATGACCAATCTTCTTCACGTAAACTTGTACTCAGCCATCTCGGTGACCGTGGTTGTGGATTTGGAAAGATTTTTTCGAGTGCTGTTCTTATTTCCGGTGCAGCCGCAGCTACATATTTAGAGTGAAATGCATAGCCAGATGAATTGATTTTTTGCGCAAATATACCGTCAGCAATGAGCTCATTCATAAATTTTGTTACGGATTCAGGTAAACCGGAAATGGTAACATTTTTTTCACCGATGTGAGAAACAAGTTCGATGTCAGCGGGAATACGAGCCTTGAGAAATGAAAAAAAAAATGAACATAAAAAAGTCTGTAATTGCTACGAAAAGTCATGTACCAAAGCTTCTTCCCATGATAAACTAACAACGGCCATCATTCCGGGCTGTAAATTACTATCAATCACACAACGACCTATCCAGTAAGTAGCCAAAATAGCTTGTTCCAATGTTGAACAACCATCTGCATAGCCACAAGAAATTTCGCCGAGTGATTCGCCCATAATTCCGTCGGGAATGATCCCTAAGTGCGCCAAAACATCGGTTAGCGCAACTTGAACAGAAATTATCGAAACACCAGAGTTTATGATATGATCAAAAGTTGATTCATCACTATTTATTAGAATTTTTTCAATCAAATCATATCCAAACGGTCGTAAAACGTCTGCACAACGATTGATCGTGTTTCTGAATGGTTCCAAAACCATCAAATCTTTAGCCATGCAAGCCCATTGTGTTCCAAATCCGGTGTAATTGAACCAAATTGGTCGTTTTTCAGTCGGAACTTCATGCACCTCACGGTTGTTTGGGTCGGCAGCATCGCCATTAACGACAATATAACCTCGATAATTGTGCATTGGAATAGTTTTAGAGTGAATTTCATTAATTAAACTCAAGAATTCTGTGTCGTTTGCATTTTTCTCAATTTCGTCCAAAAGCAAATTAATAGCATACTCTGTACGACCCGACACCACAACTAAATGTGGAATTTGATCGTTTATAGTTATTGTTTTTTGTTTTTGATTCGATTTTAAGATGACGTGGGCGTTGGCGCCTCCAAACCCGAATGAATTCAAACCAACGATGCCACCATTCCATGGTGTATTACGATCAACGACTTTCAGGCGACCATCAATAATACCGTGTAGATCTGGATTTGGTACTTTGTAGTGCAAGTTTCCTGGTATAACTCCGGCTTCCATAGCCAAAAGAACTTTGGCAATTGAGCATACACCGGTTGCTGGTTCCGAGTGTCCCATATTCGATTTCACCGCACCAATCAGCAATGGATTCGTACGATCTTTGCAAAAGAAATCGGTGATCGAATTGACTTCTTGTGAATCACCAACTTGCGTACCAGTACCATGAGCTTCGACATAAACAACATCACGAGGATGCAATCCAATTTCATCGTATGTCTCCGCAATCAATCGACACTGCATTTCACCACTTGGATATGTAATGCTTTTATCTTTGCCACCATCGGTGTTTGTGCGAACATTCAAAATGGTGGCATAGACTCGACGAGCTTGACTTGTTTTTTGCAGAAATATCACGGCGCAACCATCTGATCGCACATAACCAGATCCACTTTCATCGAATGCATTGCATTTTCCGTTGGCACTTAACATTCCCAAACGATTGAATTGCAATGAAATGGTCGGTATCAAAAGAAGATTCGAACCGCCAACAATGGCCGAATCACATATTCCATTTTTTATATCGGTAAAAGCCTGCGACAAAGCGTACAACGAACTCGAACAAGCTGTGTCAATGGCGTAGCTTGGTCCTTTGAAATCAAAACTGTACGAAATTCGGTTGGCCATCATTGAACGCTGACATCCAATCAATCCATAGCCATTGATGCGATTCGCATCAGCTAGCAAATAGTCTTCGGTTTCTGAACTTGATACACCAATATAAACACCGGTACGAGTGCCACGTAGTTCTTGTGGATTAACACCGGCATCGATGATTGCCTCGTGAGTGGCTTCAAGTAACATTTTCATTTGTGGATCCATGCATTCCGCCAGCTTTTGATGTACACCGAAAAATTGAAGATCGAATTTTTCCAAATCATCTGTTTTGATTTTTCCCAGGCGACTTGGTAGATCGTGTAAACCATTCGGCCAACGTCTTGGGTCATCGTTTACCATGTCGACGCCATTGAATAGATTCGCTTTGAATTCTTCGATTGATGAACTCTCTGGAAAACGTCCAGATATACCAGAAATAACGATTTCATCCGGCAATTTTTGAAAGGTAGATTGATCGGATTCTAGATCCAGTGGAGTAGGCATGCGGCCTTTTTTAGCTGTATTATGTACGCATCTAGCAGGCATTTTCGATACTTTTTTCTATTTCTGGAAAGCGAAAAGAGAATCTTTTCTTTAAAGAGAAGCGAATTTGGAAGAATGAATGAATGTATTGCGTTACGTACATGGTTGACAAACTTACACTTTTAGTTATAAAAGAAAAAGATTAAACTGATCGACCTCTGCGAATGTTACCTTTTATAGACAAATTTAAACCATAAAATAGCACGATTAAAATGAAAATACACGATTGATGAGTACACGATCTATAAGTTATGAATGGACACGACAATCGTGACTCATGCGTGACTAGAGGTCATCTTTTGTCACGTTTTTCCTTGACGTGATGTTGTGTCACGAAAAATTGTTAGAAAATTACGCCTGTTAAAAGAAAAAAGAAGAATTTTCAAAAAATGGGCAAATTCAGAATGTCCAAGGGAGGCGGTATTTTGAAAAATGGAATCCAAAATAATGACTTTGAAAATCTCAAAGAAAAAACCTTCAGCAAATCAAAATAATTTTCCAAAAATCCATTCGATACCTAGTCTAAGACCGTGGGTCACCAAAAAAATATTATTCAGAGGAAGGGCGGTAAACCTGGAAAACCACTCCCCTCACCCATGTATGGCTGTGATCATAACACTTGCGCTTTTGACTGTCACACGCGTCTATAAAAACAAAGTATAAAAACACGAAAGACGATTTATGACCAGAAAACATCGTGACTATTAAAGAAAGCTTTGATCATGCTGCTTACGGCATTTACTGTTTTCTATAAAACGAAAAAAGTACTTCGTTAAAAGCCACTATTATGTGTTCTCAGTGCAACTACACTGATTGATTTTATTGTGATGGCTAAGACCGGACTGAATTTGATTTACATTTTACTACTTTCCTTTGTGATTTGTGGCAAATGTGACGATTTCGATCTAGATGATATTACTTCGTCCATTTTCGATTTGCTCAATTTGGAAGGAACCAAAGACAGCCTTCTACAGAGTGTCGTTAATTTGAATCTTAATGAAATCTATGAAGAAGCATCAACTTATTCAACATGCTTAAAAGATTTGTCCCATATTCGAGAGGGATTATTGAAATTTGAAGAGTTGCCATTGAAAAGTAAATTACTTCTTGAAATTTCAAATGAACATGTGATTAAATTCGCTTTTTGGTGCTTTCAGTATTGGATTCATGGGGAAAAATACCGTCCGGGATGCTCAATGGAAATAAATATGAATTTGGTGAATTTTTGCAGTGCCTGGATATCAATGAGAGAACTGACAAGCCGTTCAAAGTGCAATATTGCCTGGGACAGATAAATTTTGATGCTGTAGAAATGTTATCAAAAGCAAAATGGATACAATCCGAAGTGAACTCTCTTCAAAAAGAGATAGCAAACTCCAAAGTATCCAATCAAACTTATCTTTATGCATTTAATTTTGGGATATGCTTGCCCCGAAGTTGCACACCAACTCTACTTGAACACGGTATCAATGATGTGATTTTGAAAAAAATTACTGAAAAAGTATCCGTATCATTTTCCGAAGAGTACTGCCAATTCGAAGAAACGCCTTCTAATTTGACTTCACTTGATGTGGTCACAATGTGAGCATGATATTTTTATTATTTTTACACGATTTTTATTCTACTTTTTTCTAGCTGTGTATTGGCACTGTTTTTGTTTTTGATTGTGGTGAACACCTTATATGATGTCATACTTACGATTACAAAGCGTAAGTCACACATGCTTCAACTATTATGGCAAATGAAAGAAACTAACCGAATTCGATGATATTTTTAGGTGAAAAAACACAAGCATTTTTGGCGTTTTCATTTTATTCGAATGGCTTGAAGTTGTTTTCGCAGAAGAAGACAGAGTCGACGGAGGATACGATGCAGTTCTTACATGGAATACGCGTCATATCCACCATGTGGATAGTGCTTGGACATACATTTCTAATGTACCTTTTTATACCAGTTCGAAATAGCATGTGGTTATTTCAGGTAATTTCATTGATTCACTTACAATAATAACCGCTCGGCTACCGACTCGATATATCGGCAATCCCATTCAAACGTGCCCGAAATTCAGATAAATTTGGAAATGGATGAAAAGTGCTTTTTTGGGAACAAAAATCCAAATGAGACCTATGGGTCCAGACAATATATTTAGCTGCCGTCATCTGGATATTTCAGCTCATCTGGATGCCGTCAGCAGATGATGCGAAGTGAAAACAATAGAAGTGATTATTATAGTAATACCAGTATATAACAAGCTTATATACCTATAACAATCACTTCTATTGTTTTCACTTTGTATTATCTGCTGACGATATCCAGATGAGCTGTAATATCCAGATGACGACAGCTAAATATATTGTCTGTATGGGTTCGTCACTGTCTTAGAAAAAGTGTGTCCGTTCGTTCGTACGGTCAAAAAGACAAACTTTTTATCGGTTTTTCCGTCCGGATGAAGGGACACATTTTAATTCGTGGAAGGACCCCCGGAGTCCGAAAAATTTCTGTGGTCACATTCGAATGGAATTTCCGTCTCACATATCTTTATTTATTTCAGTTTAAAAGTCAATATCACAACATGATCGTAGTATCAGCGTTAGTCGCAACCGATACATTTTTTTTCATCAGTGGATTATTAGTTTCATATAAAATGTTGAAAAACCTCAAAAAACCGTAAGATTCGACAAAAATTTAATCAAATAAAACGTGTAAATTGCCATGGATTTCTTTGGCTGTTTTCAGGAATGGAAGGATAAATATTGTGCAGTTGTATTTCCATCGTTATTTGCGGTTAACGCCAGTTTTGGGTTTTTCGATTTTGTTTTCAATGTCGTTGCTACGATTCTTTGGCAGTGGACCAATTTGGGGAATATTTCTTAACAAAATCTATAGTGTATGTGCGCGCAATTGGTGGTCTACGCTATTGTATATTCAAAACTATGTCAATGGAGATGATATGGTGAGTAATGACAGCAAACTTCGGATCATTTGAGCTAATTCCTTTTCTTTTCAATAGTGTGTTCCAGAATCTTGGTATTTGTCAGTTGACATGCAACTTTTCGTGATTTCACCGGCAATTGTATATTTTATTTACAAATTCAATGTCAAAGCGGTGGCAGTTTTATCACTTCTAATATTGGGTGGCGTTGTTTGCACGGTGTTAATTGATGTGGATAACAATTTTAAGAGTTATCTTGTGTAAGTCGAACCCATCGAACTTTGGTTTTTGTCAATTTTTTGATATCAGAATTTATCAGAGCATGAAGCCGTCACTCACGAAGAGCGTGGAGCCGCTTCTATGTGTTAGTGTATCGTTTGTATCAGTGCAACCTGTGTACTTATATGAATTGAGAGGAACATCAAGCACTTCTGCGGTGATGCGCTTGCTAAGTTGCTTCACAAGTGCGATTTCAAGCTCTGGTATTCGCACTGCACCACCAACTGGTGAACACTAATTATAATAAAACACCATTCTCGTTGAAAAAAGCGACTATCGGGAAACAGGTTCTTTCCAAAGAAATGGGGTCCAAGACATTCACTGACCGTCAATCGCCCAGGATCTTACGACAGTTGCAATTTTCAGCTAGGATGGTATTTTATTGTAATTCGTGTTCACCAGTTGGTAGCGTTTGACATTACCATACTTGCGCTTTAGCATGATTTCTTGGACTAAATGAAAACCAAATTACAGACATGTCGATAAGTTCAATAAAGAATATATTCTAACGCACACGCGATTTACATCGTGGTTATCAGGTGTCCTGACCGGATATTTGCTGGTTGAAACTCGAAAGAGAACTATTCGAATTCCGAAGGTTAAAAGAACAATAACTGGTGACTTTCAATGCATTAAATACATAAATTCCTTTCATTCTGTTCAGTTGTTCAATCTGTTCGCTTGGACCGTTGCTCTGGCTTTGATGGCGACTGTAATTTTTGCAAATTATCCACTTGTAAAACAATCATCCACTGCAACTTTGTTGGAATATGGACTGTATGATGGATTGAGTCGTGTATTTTGGAGTATTTCATTGTGTTACATCGTATTTGCATGTGTACATAATTATGGCGGGCCTGTCAATTGGCTTTTATCCCGTCCATTTTGGCAGCCGCTTTCAAGGCTTAGCTATTCAATGTATATATTGAATATACCCGTACTTTTGGTGACAATGGTCACATTTAAACATCTGCCCTATTTTACGGAGTTCTATGCGGTACTTTAAACGACAGACATGACATTTAAATTGATTTTATGAAGAACATTCTTTTTCAGTTTCACACTTTCATTGGGAATTATGTGATCACCGTCTTTGTATCGATAATTGTCACACTCACCTTCGAATCACCAATTATAGAGATTGAAAAGCTGCTTTTTGGTACAAACAAACCTATTCTAGATAATAAAAATAACATTAATAATGAAGTAAGCTTGTCAAGAGATAATGAGACCTACACGAGATGCAATGATGACACAGTGGAAGAGATTGTTAAAACGGACAATTGAGGTGCATTTTGAGGGGTTGGACTCTTTTGGTGGTCAATTACTGTAGAGAGATTTGACTCTCGTTTTAGTTAAGTTCTTCACTTACCGAAGAGCCAAGATTCACTTCCAATAGTTAATAACCAAATATTTTTAACTCAATCAAATAAAAAAGAAATTCGACATTATGGATTTATTTTGAGTTGATTATTTATTGAATTTCGATAAGAAGAAAAATGGAAACGGCATGATTTCCCCTTTTGTATTTTATGTTTTTAATTTTGATCAAATTCGGTAGAATTTCAGGTTCCAGATCAGACCTCTGCTCACATCTGGATCATTCTCCAAGATTGGATCTTCATGAAATTGTACTTTGAAATCGGAATTCATTTGAACTTCAGACTTCAACAAAATGCCAGATGCACAAATTGTGGGTGTATTTAGCTCCAAGCAAATCTCGTGCATGGATGAAGGTTTGATAAGAATTGGATTGGGCAATTGGATTGGGCAATGATACGTGCACTGCCATTAATCCCAATTTTTGTTCTCCTTCAAACAAAACCACCTCTCCGTCACTTGATGGATCCTCTGCGTTTGGCATTCTAACGATCGTTATTTTCACCGATAGCTCCTTTTTTATTTTAATATATTTGTTATTAAGATTTTCGTATAAGAAGCTGATGGCAAATCCATTTAGAAAGGCCGGCTCATTGATGGAGAATGTGGTTGTTTCCAAGTTTTTGATGATATATGGTAAAGTCGACCTATGGCACGAAATAAGTCGATTACACACAACAACAACCTTGTCTTTCCACGGATCAACTTCACATCTCTTTGCTCGGTTTCCATTAAACATCTTTGTCTCGAAATCTTCGTCCGCAATCATTTGAATGATGTCCTGTTGCTCGTCGAATGAAAACGTTTTTCCATACGATGGGATGAGAGTGGCAAATTCGTTGAATGTCATCGATCCAAATCGCAATTCGTGAAAAGATTTGCCGAGCTGAGATTGTACAATTTGCTTGGTCAAAAAAAAATTTTTACTGGCCGTTTTTACCCACGACATAACGGCTTCAAATAGTTCGATTTCAGTGCACGATAACCAATCTAGTTTCAAAATCTAGTTTCAAAATGGAATCCATTGTTTTCTTGTCGCATGTTTGGAAGCTGGCTGACTTCAATACTGTCTTTGTTTCGGCGCCGATTATACCTTCACATGCGCTCTTGAGGTTTGGTCGATCGAGTAGAATACCTAAACCGTAGTATTCGCAAACATTGTCTTGGTTGAGGTGTCTTTTGATGAATTTCTCACACACCGTCATACATTTACCCATGTCGTACATATTACCGAGATTCATGACTTTGCCAGCATTAACCATGGTCAATTGCACACTATCCAAGTAGAAAAATTGGAGGAATTCTTTGAAAACTGCGATTGACACGTC
>NW_022199768.1:0-5669 GCF_009176525.2 Contarinia nasturtii | reverse complement strand
AAGCAGCACTAATAACAAAAAATGTATTGGAGTTCATACCGACGATTTCTACTTACGAACGAACGACCGACTGTTCGTGCCCAGCTCTGGTACTCTGTTCGGACCAAAAATTACACCGATCAACAGATATTGCTCAAAAACTAATCAGCTCGTCTCCTAGCAGTCACTAATCATCCTGCAAAGTCAGAATTTGAATCGAGTTTTTGGAAGAAGAGTTCCATTTTACACCTATTATTCAATATCGCTGAAAATTTGACCAGATGTACTTCACGTGGTCCCGAATCATGTAGTAGAGTCAGATTTTGAATACCGTCTCTTGGAAAAGTGTTATCGTGGAAAAATTGGTATTTTCAATGCCATTTAATGAATGGATACCCCTATGGCTCCACACTTTACAACGGTAAACCAATGTCGCTCAAAATGTGACCAGATGTACTCCTCGCAGTCCCCAACCATCCAGTAAAATAAGATTTTGAAAAATTTTTGTGTGATGAACTATCATGCAAAATTAAAATAATTTGCGGACAGGATACAGGACACACCGGACATCACACACAGCGAGTAACATTAATGCCCCAAAATCGCCTCCAATCATGTTTTCTACATGAAATATGCATAGAAAACATGTTTTGGGGTGACTTTAATTTTTTGGCCTAATACATTACCTTTCCTTGGAAAAGTAATAGGTACTTCGGCTCCAATTTGAGTAGCAATTTCAAATGTTCAAAACAATAAAAAACTCAATTTATGCACAAATATTTTATTATTTGCGTGATAAAATATAAGTACAAATCACCTCTTTCGAAGTTCCCACTGTGACGCAATACTGTAAATCTAAAAATGTTCTGATATAAATTTTTACTGACGCGTTCGCTCAAATATGTACAAAAAAATTTATTGCGTCGCCTCTAAAATGCAAACACAAAATGATTGACATGTCTAAAAGTTAGAACAGCGAGTCTTTATTTTTGAATAACTCATGTTTCACTTTGAACGAAAAATCTGCACTGTAAAACTCAAGGGATTACCTAGTGTGTAAGGTCAAAATTTACGACATCTCTTTTTTCTGGACGTTTTCGAGCCCAGAGAACCCGAATCAAGCCGTTTTGAGCATGGTTGTTGTGTGTTTTAAATTTATTTGAACGACGCGATGTTACTATACTTGTTCATTACAACGTACATGTAACAGAAGAAACACACAGTCCATGTCCACGCTAGTGGACATAAACGATTTGAACCGTCAATGTGAACTAGATCAAGTATAGAACTTTACATAGGATCATATACGATGAATATGGATTACACAGTCTGTTTCAAAATACCGTCACCAATGTCGACACCATTTGACATCAAAATTTTGACAGTAAAAATATGTGTTATTGTTGTTGTCGTTTCATTGCTGTGGAAATCATTAGATTTTGAGCGTATTTGGTTGATGGACAAAAATGTCATGCCTGGAGTGATACTCATGAAAAAGAGTCAAATTTTCGTCCAAAAGTCAAAATTTATGTTTACTTTAAACACTCAAAAATATGTATTCGCTGCGTAAGTGCCTAAGGTATAGCTTCGAAAAATGTGAGAACATTGGTGCAATCAGTTTTAATTAGATTTGCTAACCATGCATACAAATTCACTATACCAACGGCCCAGAAATTGGGCGATGTCAATGAAATCGGACTAAACTCCATCCCTGGCAAAGTTTTGACGAAATTTGCTTCAAAGAAGTTCCCTTGAGTCCGCTCCGAATTTTTATAAAAATTTCAAAAAATCGAAAAATTCACCATATTTCTAGTACCAATGTGCTCAAACATAAGAAACAACATGTGGAAAGTTATACCTCGTTGGAAAGCTCTCCCAACTTCCTATTCAATGCCACCACAATTGCCATTGGGCAAAACTCGAAAATAAGACATACAAAGGATGGAAGCAAACGAATTTCTTTGTTCCAACGTGAGCACCACTAACAATTTTTCTCCGAACCATCCTTTTACCAATAGATGATAAAAGTTGTTTTGAATTTGGTTAGGGAACTTAGGGAAGTAGCGCTGTATTGAGGTTTGAACAACTACCGGACGTACATTTTCCATACAAAATGTCATCAGAATTTTTAAATGAAGTGCAAAATTTGTACTAAACAACTACTGAACTGAAACTTAAATTCATCCGATTCGGAATAAATATTGATTATTTTTTTTCATTTTTTATATTTTAAAAGTTATATTTTACAAAAAACATATTTAATTCAATATCTATTATGTTAAAACAATTTTTGTTCATTGAATTTGCATGGAAAATGTACGTCGGGCCTCAGAGGCCCCACTTGTTAGATAACGTTAGTGTTTTGACTTGCCTGGTTAAGGGTTAAAGTTGTCTGCTTGAGCTTACGTTAAAGTATTTGCTTTGAAAACACTTTTCAATTATAGATTGTGTGTAGTTGGTATGAGTTTCAACGTTTCATAACAGTTTTGAACATAATATAATATGAACCGGTTGTATTCAAGATCTGTTAAACATGTGAAAATAATTCTATTTAAATAAGATTAATCGAATAAGATGACTCAATAAAACTTTATGTTTACCTTCTTAAATGTTTCTAACGAGCAGTTAATAAATCCATATCCAGAAAAAAAACTTTGGACGCTCTGAGTTCTGTATGATTAATAGGAGGTATCTTTGTATGTGACATGGAAATTCATACCAAATGAAAGTATGATAAGCACTATCGCCAATCGACTGTAACCGCAATGAAATGTGCGCCGAATAGTAGCAGTAAGGCAATGTTGTTGCAATGCTCACAGTCGATGCAAATATCAAAATGAAAAAATCCGGATTGATATGTTTAGAAGCCTGTTAAAACGTAGCGTATATGCGATAATATTCTATTTCTAATTTAGTTCAAAATGATCAAATTCTTTACCAAATCCAGTTGATATATCGATGTTGAACAAAATACGGCGCCACATAAAAGTTGGAAAAATATAATTCCCGTCACAATACTACTCAGTTGATGAAAAAGTCTGCAAAAAAAATCTACATTTTATGGTGTGTGCCAAATATTCAACGAAAATACAAACTCAATAATTTGAATGTTGAATTTAACTCCATCAAATAGGCGCTCTTTTACAGTGTTTATTGATTGTTTTGGTTTTTGTTCGATTTGATTTAATTGGCGCATTAATTTGTCGAAATTTTCAGTAAAAGCATCCAGATAAAATGATGAACCGAGGAAAAAAGCCACTTGACTTGTTATCAAAATCGCATAAGTGTGTAATGCTATGATCACCATAATTAAGTAACCAAAATATCCATGCAAAGTGTGAACATCAAATGGATAGCTCAATTTATACATTGAGTACCATGTGGCTGGATCACTTCGGCCGGGAATCATTTCGAATATCACCGTATATGTTGTGGCAAAAATCAACACAAAATCGTAGTTCACAATGAAAACAATAAGAGGCCACTTTGCAACAAAAGTGGATTTCACTTCCGCCTTTTCGTATAAAACTCTTGATTCGTGATTTTGACAAATACCTACAAAGAGTGCTTCATTAATCATTTATTCTATTTCAAACTAAAGAAATAATACGTGCGTAATTTAACCAAATTTTCAATTTGATTCAGGAATTTCGATACTTTGTATTTATTATTGTAAAATGTCCAATAGCCTCCGCCCGATGCCGTGTTGGCAGACACTTGCATTACAGCGAATAGAACACTTTCAGTATCCGAAAAATGCGAAACGATATATTCTATGCTGACACCAATTGTACATAGTGAAATCGATAGCATCATCCAGTTGATTATTTTGCTGATAGTTCGCTCTCGTTGTGTGGCATTTTCATCGTTTAAACACATTCCAAACACTTTCAAAAGTTTTTTATTTAATTTTATAACTTCCATTTTGCTACACAGATTTTCATTGGCAACGATTAAGAAAAATAAATCCTCCAAATTCACAACATTATCATGAACTATTCAACTGGACACTCTGTGAGAATTGTTATGTTGGTTGCGCTTTTATTTGATCACTAATGTAACGAAATTTACAAAAAATCGGAAGACACGACAACGTTTAACAACGTTGATTATATTGTTTAGTTAGGGTAAGACAGAAAATTTACCTTATAATTATAGAGCTTTGAAGAATTATTAATTATTAAAATGTGAAATATTTTATTCCTTTTAAATCAAAAGGCGGCGACATTTAAATGAAGAAATCATTCATTGTGCTTTGGAGGTATTAATTCTAAACTAAATGGTTACTCCTCTTCGAAAAAATCTATTTTCTATAACACTATCTATTGGTTTATTCAGTCATCAAACAGAAAGAAAAAAATCTCATCATGTAATATATTTACATTGTTTGAAATTGTCGAAATATTTTATATGTAATTTAAATAAAAAAATAAGTGAACCGGCCGATATCAAAATTCAAAAAAATCGTTTATACCACTAAAAGGTACAAGTTATGTACAATTATGTACAACAATTATCATGAAAAAGCATAGCAGTGAAACGTCATGTTTGACAGCTACTACGCGTACCAGTAGTGTCATCCAGCTGCTGGAGTCCAGCAGCTGTTTTTTCAAAAAGCATCATTCAATAATGATTTTTATTTCTGAAAAACTCAAAAAATCTTCTTTTTAATTATTTTTTTCGGATGGATAAAAATAATTAATTCACGATTTGGTTCAAAATTGGTCATGTTCTAAAAAAATAACATTTTTCCATTCGCTACAAACTGTCCATTTGAATTGACATTTTTGTTCTTATGCTAGCAACTTCAGCAGCTCGATGTGCACATAACAAATTCAGAATAGGCATTTTTTATTTTATAAATTGGTTTTATGTTTCATTTTTTTTAAGCGGTACTTTTATCCGTGTTAAATGAATAAATTCTTGAAATATCTACACTGAAACAAAAAAAATCTTGATTCAGCTGCTGGAGTCGGACTATACATTTCAATCACATTCAAGAGAAGAATTGCAAAAATCAACATTCGGTAACTTTTATTAAACTAAAGAAAATTATATTATTATTATTATGCATTTAAAGTTGTTTAAAATTATTTTAGCAACAAAAATTAATAAAAATCCAGTAATAAATTATTGTCGTTGTTTGTTATAAACATAGATGCGTACTGAAATAGTTCGGTACGTTCATTTGACATATTACAGGTGGCGCGTCGAACCGCAAAACTACGTATTTCATTACTATGATGGATATGGTGTGTGTGCGATCCGTGAGTTTTTACTGTATTTTAATCTTCCGCTGATTATTTCGATGTGCAATTTTTCCGCTATCAATTGTACATTGTCGATATCATATAATAGATAAAAATCGAAACATGTATGCCATACACCCACCATACAACCCGCCAATGTAATTTGCATTCTCACCAAATTTTCCGAAAATTGGCGAAAATAAAAACAATCGTATGCATTTTGATGCTTACACCAATTTGGTTACAACAACCAAAACAAAAATACATATATCTGATTCATAGATCTTGCAAGTTTCCAGCTATTTTATTCATTGAGAAATACATGATAAATTTACAAAGAAAACATCGTACCCAGAGAAGATAAAATGCTGCATGAAAAATACAAAGAGCAAGAGTTCGATTTAGATTCACAAATTGGTCGTCTGAATAAAAAAAATCTTC
>NW_022199767.1:0-9547 GCF_009176525.2 Contarinia nasturtii | reverse complement strand
CTACACCCGAGGCTTTTTAAGTTAAATTAAAACGCATATAAATTTATTTTTTTAAATAGAAATTATCTAATGCTAATTGTGCTAACTTCATTTTCAAAACAAAAAAATGAAACAATTTATTAAAATATTTTTCAACAATTTTTGGGATAACATATGCGCTCATTCTCAAACTTGTGAAATAATATCCCATTCTATATATAGATGTTCGGAAAACAAAGCATTACGCTTATTGAGCGCATTACACCTCTTTAGTGTTATTGCTTCAACAGATACAGATAAGGCAAACTTATTTGCGAAATTCTTCTCTTCAGTATTCATAAACCATGAAAATGACCCATCACTGGAACGATTTATTGAAAGCAGAAACGATCATGCGTGCTTCAACATAAGTATTTCTAGGGATTCCGTTTTGAATACACTGGAATCTTTGGATCTGAATAAGGGAGCAAGTCCTGATCGTTTATCTCCTCTGTTTCTCCGAAGATGTGCTGACTTATTGGCTGATCCACTGATGAAGATTTTTAGAAGGTCAATCAGAGACTGTCAATTTCCAAAACAATGGAAAATCGGTGAAACTATCCCCATATTCAAATGTGGGAAAAGATCTGATATTAGGAACTATAGAGGTGTAACAATTGAAGCGAATTTGGCTAAGGTCTTTGAGATTATTATTCATATACAACTGAAATTGTCGATAAAACCATTACTGTCCAAAACCCAGCATGGATTTCTTCCAAATCGAAATATTGAAACCAATCTAATGGAGTTATCATTGCACGCGACCAAAGCGTTTGAAGAAAAAAAGCAATTAGACATTTTTATGGTGACATCCAGAAGGCGTTTGATGTGGTAAATCAATCACTGTTAATTAGGAAAATGGCACGATTTCCTATTAGCAATGATTCGCTTCGTTGGTTTATTTCATACTTCTCAAATCGTAAAAAGTATGTGAGACTAAACGGATCAGTTTCTGAATCATTCGCAGTTCCGTCGTCAGTTGGTCAGGGAACCATTTTGGGACCACTATTATTCTTCATTTTTTTCGATGATTCCGACAACAACAATGGATCAGTCTCGTCATTAAACTTTGCCGATGATAAGAAATTACTTAGAATAATCAGGAAGGAGGACGATGCATTGAATCTTCAAAATTCAATTGATGATTTCATGAGGTGGTGTGATCAGAATGGGCTTCAGGTGAACATTACAAAGTGAAAAATAATGACATTGACACATATGAGAAACCCCATAGTTCATGATTATTTCATCAATGGGAAAATGGTTGAAAGAGTCACTGAAATGAGAGACTTGGGTGTGTTGATTGATTCTAAGCTTGATTTCTCTAAACATATTGAATTGATGAAAAGTAAATCAACGTCAATGTTGGCATTTGTTAAGAGAACTTGTAGACGGAAATTTGATATAAAATGTGCCAAACTACTATATAGCTCTTTAGTACGGTCTAATTTAGAGTTTGCCAGTAACATTTGGCTACCACATCACAAAAGCTACAGGATTTCGGTTGAAAGTGTGCAGAAACAAGCAGTTATCTATCTAAATGGTGATTATTTGAACAGAGAAGAAAACAATTATCAACTAGCGCCGTATGTTGACCGTTGCAAGGAGTTGGAACTAGTGACATTAGTTCGTCGTCGTTTAAACGCAGCAATTCTGTTTCTGCATAAAATTATTTCCGGAAAATACAATGATCCAATGATTCGCAATCAAATCCAGATAAATACTGGAAGAAGAACCATCAGGAATCCTGAATTCATTAAAGTCCAATTTTATAGTACGGATTTTGGACTAAATTCACCATTTAACATTGCCTGCCGAGCTTTTAATCATGCTTCGATGTTTATTGATCCAACTTTACCGTTCATTGGTTTCAATATTAATATTTGTATGTATATGAACGAACGCGTCACTGAAAATTTATATCAGACCATTTTTAGATTTACAGTATTGCGTCACAGTGGGAACTTCGAAAGAAGTGTTTTGTACTTATATCAATAGTTTTTTTAGTAATCTACGATGAAATTGTAATCCTAAGTGTGTTGAGACCTGATTTTATTGTAAAATAAATGTCAGATTCGGTTTTCTCCCCCCAGTACCAATTTTCCTAGCAATCGAATAAAAACAATTTTTTCCGAAATATCATTCCAAAAGGAAGGTTTCAAGCCGAAAAATCTCAAAAA
This sequence comes from Contarinia nasturtii, assembly GCF_009176525.2. Taxonomy (NCBI): domain Eukaryota; kingdom Metazoa; phylum Arthropoda; class Insecta; order Diptera; family Cecidomyiidae; genus Contarinia; species Contarinia nasturtii. The sequence continues at coordinate 7,349 of NW_022199767.1, read as the reverse complement.
ATTGAACTAATTTCTCAAAACGGTTACCACCATTGAATTCCACAGGCCCGGATTATGTAAAATCAGTTGTCAAAGTGAACAAACAAATTAAAAACCTAGTACATTGCAGTTGATTACTAAGATATTAAATTATAGGTGGCCGCCTAAGTTCACACTTTCACCAATTTTCACCAAATAAAAGAATGATGTCGTTTCAAAATGTGCATATCGGCTCGAAATTGAGTGCGCTTTCGATTTATGATACACTCTTATATTGTAGGGATTACCCCAAACAAATTTTCGGATTTTTTTCTAATGTTACCCCAAAAGTAGTCAAAATGACTCCAAATGGATTAAATTATTATTTTGTGAACATAGAACTATTTTTCACAATAAAATTATTTTAAAACACCCAATAATGTACTGACAGTTCTAATGTGGTGAATTTTACAACAGAACGTTTAAAAAATCTTTATGTCAACGAACGTTGTGAATAGTCCAACAATCGTTGTCGTTGTGAATACGTACAATATACAATGACATATGTATATTCACAATGACAACGATTGTTAGACAATTCACAACGTTCGTTGACATAAAGATTTTGTGAACGTTCTGTTGTAAAATTCACAACATCAGAGATGTCAGGGTGTTTCAAAAGTAATTCGTGCTTCCGTAAAACTTCAGAAAACAATATAAAAAATTTGACTATGAAAATTATTTCTTTGTTTACAAAATAATAATTTAATCCATTTGGAGTCATTCTGACTCCTTTTGGAGTAATCATGGTAAAAAATCCAAAAATGTGTTTGGGGTAATCCCAATAATATAAGAGTGTAGAAAAAGCTAAGCTAATCATACATTTTTTTCGAAATAAATGACGATTAACTTCGATTTTCATCGATTTTTCCCCATTTTTCGAGGTCTAGTCATTCTGATATAACCTTTTCCGCTGAATATTTTTTCAAAATGTCTTTATTGCTTCATCAAGATGACCTTAATGTCTTTCCAAAAAGCTAAGAATGACATGATTCTGTTAAAAAACACCCCGTATACCTGTGATCAAAAATGACCAAAAAAGTGAAAATTTGCCGAAAAAAAATTTCAACTTCGGAACGAATTTTTTTAAAAATTTGAATTTTCCCAGATATGACACATACGCCAAATCATCACATATTTGGTCCCTAACAAACGCCTAGTTTTTTGATTTTTTTCATAGACGCATTTTTTTTAAATTTGGGTCACGTGAAAAAATCATGGTCATTTTTCGCCAAAAATGTCACATAATACGCCACCTGGTGGACATTTTTGAAAATTTTTCCATTTTGACTTCGGATCCTGAAAGCCTAGTCTTTTACCTTTCCAACGACGTATAAATCATTGTTGTACCTTACAGATGGCCAGAAAAATGTGCGATTGATGAAAAACTCAAAAACGGCCTCCCAAAAATGTTCGACCCCACACCAAAACCACCTACGCAATTTTTTGAAACTGAGAAATTGGTTTGCTCAGTTTTCAGTCTACTTTCGAAAAAAAATAATTTCACACAATTTAAAAGAAACTACGGACAGACACACAAACACCTCAACCGGCCAATTTCGAGGTTTTTGGCCATTTTTGGCAAATTGACCATATGTCGGTCACTTTTCAACCGATCATGATGATCTTTTTTTTAACATTATTTACGCACTCCCTGGATTCCGAATATGACCAAAAAAAAATCGAAAAAATCATTTCGGTGGTCAAAAATGGAAAAAAATGAATTTTCAGCGATTTTTTCAAAATGCCCCCTGGCGGCCAAATTTTGAATTTTTTTTAATTTTTTTGCGGATTTGGTGCCCGAGCACTACTAAAATATGCAAAACCCCTTTCCAAAAGTCAGCGGTATCGATTTTCATTTCTTTAACGTATATATAGAGTGACGCAAAATATACATATTTCATATGTATAGGGGTAGTGCGTCCCCCGTGATATATTTTGATTTGATTTATTTATTGACCAGCAACTATTGTTGTAATTTTTATTTACATTGAATTTTGTTTTGAATTCTATACTTTTGTTATTTACGTTTTGTAGTGAAACTTTGTGATAACTTTTTTTTTGCTATTGGTATTATACTAATTACATAATATTGAAATTTGAATTGATTTTGATTGAAAAGATCTTGGTTTTTAATGAGGGAATATTCCACTCTTTTCCAAGCACAACTATTGTACTGTCGTCCTGCTTTAGGTGGACATTAAAACCACAAATAAATAAATAAATAAAATAAATCGTGATTTTTTCTTTGGTATTTTCTTTATCTATATCTATAAATCAGAAAGTATGTATGTATGTATGTATGTCCAGGGTTGGCGTCCAAACGCTTCAACCGATCCGGATGAAAGTGGTACCGTTGGAAAGGTCTCGGTCCGGCGGTGAACATAGGCACTATCATGGTCGGCCATCGTGGTTTGACACGGTCATTATGGTCAAAAAACCATATTTTTAACGTATTTTGCCTGTATTTTGCACTTTTTATTGTCAAAAGGGCGAGAATGGACCGTGGTGAATCGTGGTAACCATGATGGCCGACCATGATGGACCGTGGTAAATGGTTTAAAATGAAAATATTTAGCGATTTTAATATCATTTAGTTCGTACATCACGGTCCATCGTGGTCTAACACCATTTAACACGGTTACTGATATCGTACATCCTGCTCCATCGTGATCTAACATCATTAAACACGGTTATTGAGGTCGGACATGATGGTACATCGTAGTCTAAAACCATTTAACATGGCAAAAAATGTCAAGACATGATTTACCATGGATTTTGAGGTCGACCATCATGGTAAAAAGTGTCAAAACATGATTTACAGGGACGTCCATCATGGTAAAAATTGTTAAAACATAATTTACCATGAATTTTGAGGTCGACCATCGTGGTAAAAAGTGTCAAAACATGGTTTACAGGGTCGGCCATCATGGTAAAAACTGTTAAAACATGATTTACCATGGATTTTGAGGTCGACCATCGTGGTGAAAAGTGTCAAAACATGATTCAACACGGTTTACGGAGTCGGTCATCATGGTAAAAATGTTAAAAATACGTGAAATATTAACAACATGACCGAGTTTAATCAATTTCCAACGGTTGAAGGCTGGGTTAACCATGATGGACCGTGTCAAACCGTGGTAAACGGCTTAAAACCATAATAATTAATGGCCCTAATAATTCTTTTGAAATTTTTCAAGAGATAAGGCTACGAGCGAGCGAAGCGAGCGAGTAACCGTCCCATATGTAAAAAAAAATATAGAAGCATCGGAAGAAACTAGTATGCCGAGGCGAGCGAAGCGAGCCGAATGCATGCTAGTATCGACTAAAAACGAAAATACCAATCTAGGTGATGATTTGAATGTGTTAGAATAAAAACGCAACTTCATATCTCACCGCTTGCTCTCTCCTAGAAGATTTTCCAAAAGTGTGAGATATGAAGTTGCGTTTTTATTCTGACACATTCATTTGTATCTTTATGTAACTTACGAACAAGCTTAAGATATGTTGTGTTTGGCATCGTTTTCTAGTGAAATCCAACGGAGGACGAAAATATGGAGTTCTACTTGGCAATTGATGGGGATTATCGGCCAAATTTCGGAGCTATTAACTCTACGTGGATTCAATGGAGATTCATCTTATCATTGCCATATCAAATGTTAACTGTGATTCGATTATTCAACTCATGAAACGCGTGACAAAAGTATACTATTTCGTGTAGCGCGAATAAAACCGCGGACCTCGCGATCCGCCCAATTGCAATGAAAAAAGTGATATTATTCGGATAGTACACAGTGTGAAGATGATAATTTCATGAAAATCTGCCGTACACAGAAAAAAAAAGTAATTTGCACGGTGGCTCTCGGTCTATTATTCGTATCTTGATTAATTGACATTGATTCTACAAAGATTTATTTATTTATTCTATATATTCCATTTGTTATATTTTATTTTGTCTAATTTGCATCAAATTGGATCCAACTTAACTAAGCTACAACAGTGGTGGTAGTACAGTCTCTATTGAAAAGAGAATCCAGTGCCATCTGTTCCAAAAGAGAATCCAGTTTGGCATAAATCGGGCGTATTGCAATAGGTTAAAAGACCTGAGCAACGAGGAACTATGGATATTGCTGGATAGCAGACATAGTACACCACACAGGCCAAACCGTGGTTGAGATGTCAAATCACAAATGTCATTAGTTGTCCCTATCGAAATCTGCTGTCAAGCGAAGTATATATTGGTTATTGTATTACATTTTGTACGAGACTTATTTATTTAGAAATATAAAAAAAGAATGTGATTGTGAACAAAAAAGATAAAAAAAAATTAATATCGTGACGAATTATGTAATAAAATAAACATTATAATTCAATTACTCAGCGGCTAGTGTGATTTCATACGTCTACACCGCTGCAACGCGGTACCAATATATACAGACACACAAAGGTCGACTCGCTTCGGGTAACCAATTTTCTATTTTTACACCTAATAATGACGGCTCATCATTTTTGTTTTTATTTCATCAATAAAACTAAATTAAAATTGAAATTAAATTAAAAAATGTAAGTTTTTTACGAATGCGATTGCGTGGTTTTATTGTTCTGCTGTGCAGCAGCAGCAGGAATATATTGAGGTTAGGTGTCCTCCTGAGTCAATTTTATTGTATTATTTTTTGTAGTTCTTTTATTTAATGCACGTTTGAAAAATTAACAAAAAACAGGAAAATTGATTTATTGTTTCATTTTATTTAAAATATTTTCATTTATAAGTTTCATCGTTGTTCCAAATTTTCTGTTCGCTATATGATACTCTTTTGTTCCACATTTGATACAAATATCAGAAAATTTGGAACAACGATGAAACTTATAAATGAAAATATTTTAAATAAAATAAAGCAATAAATCAATTTTCCTCATTCATTTGTGTGCAGTGGCTACTACGACTACTACGGCACTATTCGATCAACTGAGTTAAGCTACACAAGCTTTGGTCAGGAGATAAATGGGTGACCGTTTAGAACATCGTAAGTAGTCGTAAAATACTGTGTCTGTGTACAACAAAGGTATGGATTTCAGCACAGACACGTAAAATAGAAATCCAACGCCATTTAGAATATGGCAAAATCATAAGAAATGTAGGATACAATCGGCTGATCACCGATTCATCTGAATTAACTGATCAACAGAAACCAGAAAGATAAGAATTCTTATCTGAAGGCCCTTTTCTCCACTAGGAGTTACAGGAAATAAATTAAAAAAAAAAATATTAATCTTATTGTAAGAATAATTTTGTTTACGAAATTTTTTTGGTTTTTGGTGAGGGTCTAAGACCGCTCTTTTCCAAGCAACTAAAACTAAAAGTGTAACTACATAGTCGGCTTATCAAAGTAGACTTTCAATCTGAATAAATAATAATAAAACAATCGGTGCATTACCGCAAAGAGCACGCATGCAAAATATTTTCCTATTGAACGCTCTATTTGGCCTGTTTGCCGTTTGGGCTTGGTCGTGTGACTGATTGCATGAGCTTAGTCGCTCGTCTAAAAAGATGTGACGAAGCAACTACGCCGAATAGGCGCTGGCTTCGATCATTCTTGTCGATAATATCTGCTATTTTCAGAAAAGCTGATAACTTCAACTCAGAGATATAAGAGATCTTCAGAGAAGCGAAATCCCTACTGTATAAACCATATCAGTAGAATGGTTTGACGTTTTTATACAATTTTTTTACCTTAGTGCATATGCAAATGACATTACAGCATCGCTAACAAACTGTAATTGATCTTCAAATGCCGTCGTATTCTTTTGAAGTTTTTCCTTAGTTGTACACATTTTTTTATATTTTTTGTTATATGGTGTTAGCGAACTATTTGGATATCTACATTCGAAGTGATCTTCCCAAAACTCTAAACGAAACCAATGGAAGAAGAAAAAAGTCATATTAGTTTTTTTTTTCAAATCTTATTCATCCAGAAAAAATAGTTTTCATAATTCGTGAAATAAAAATAGAAAAAAATAAAGCAGTAAGATATTTTTCAAATTAATACCAAAACAAAATTTTATTAAAGTGAAATACGCGGTGTTTCATTTAAATAAAGCGTACAATTCATTAAAATCTTTGATATTTGTTATGCATATCTATGTTTTAAGTAGTATCTTTTTCGTTTTCGTACGTTCATAAAATAATATACATACTCCAAAAATGATAAAATATTACTTTCAATTACTTCTAATTTACTGAATTTTAATTTTATGGAATATTTCTGTTGTTTCTATATATGGATAGATAGATAAAACTGGATCACTAGATAGATACTCACAATAAACAAAATTGACAAATGACAAAGAAAGTCCTACCAAAATATAACTTTATACGTTTTCCTCAAAAATGACAATATTTTAACAGGAATCCCCATGTCAAAGCCAACTTGTTGGAGTACTTGGTTTAGTTTATTCCATATGATATTCGGTAGGTGGCGCCACTAGTATCTTTTATTTTTTTAAATTTTCATTTCTTTTGGGACAGAGGGTGTATATCCAAAATATTTTCATATCTGTGAAATTCTATCTATTATTTAGATTCTTTTGAAAATCTAATTTTGCGTTGTTACGCAAGAAGCGTTATTCGTATATTTTTTTGTTTTACATCAAAATAACTAATAAAATTCTTCCGGTAAATCCTGTAAGTATATAACTGTTGAGACATTTCTGAAAGTTTCAAAGAAAAATTTACGCCGAACTCATCATATATGATTTAATTATAATTAAATTCATCTAGGGGGAAAGAACAAAATTTATTGAATTTTTATTTGGGGTTATTGCACGAGTATTAACATCTATTTACCGTATTGAACGATATTTACCGTATTGAACGATATTTACAAATATTGAACGATATTTACAAATATTGAACGATATTTACAAATATTGTTGAGACGTAAATACTTGTCAATACGTGTAAATACTTGTCAATACTGGAAATGAATGTAAATACCGGTAAATACGCGTAAATAAAAATTTCGTTTGTCAAACCTAATGTCAAACTGTCTTATCGACTGAATTATTCATACAAAAAACTCTAAAAAGTATACTTTTTGTAAATAAAAAATAAAAATAAATTTTTTTTTTAAATGTTTTCTAGCGGAAATTAATTTTCTTTTTAATTTTGCTGGGATTTGTGCGGTGATTATTCGCTGATTATTAAATCAGAAATAAATATGCGTAACATAACCTCACTTTTAATTACGTAATTAAAATTTACGTAATAAAGTATTACGTACGAATTTTTTTATTCATTTATTTATATGTAAATATTTTGAACGGGATTGGTG
>NW_022199766.1:0-1943 GCF_009176525.2 Contarinia nasturtii | reverse complement strand
TTCACGGGCATTTAGCTGACCCAACTGTAACAGTGTTACAAACACAAATAGCGAAAATGCAATAAATTTCATTTTGAAAATTTTTCTTTCGATTTCACTTATGATCGACTGATGTTCGAACTGCTTTGGTTTCCACTTTATATACAGTTTCCAATTTGAATGCGTATGATAATTGTGGGGAGTTTTTCGCATTTAATTATTAGCAAATTAATTATTAGCATTTAATTATTAGCAATTGTGGATAATTTTTTAATTTTTCGATTTACGTCTGAAATTCAATTTCGAAAACTAATGATCAGTAATTTAATGTTATAAATATGCTTGATCCATTTCAAAATTGACAAGATTGGTTTATTTCTTCGAGTATTATGTTTGTTGACATTATTTTTCGCCGTCAAATTAATTCCATATGCTAAAATCAGTCCATATGAAAATGACATACATTGCTGTGTTTGTGATTGGATCTGAACAGGGAGCCTACTAGGTCTACTTTTCAGTAATATCCATAGTTTCTTGTTGCTCAGGTTTTTTTAAAATCTATTGCAAGACGCCCGTTTGTGTGTATAATGCACATCCACATGCTATCCAAAAATGAGATTTGGGCAAGGGTTTGTCTCACATGCCCTCCTAAAGAAGTTTGAACATTTTTAACACTTCAGGTTGCTGGTAAATTTTCCATCCATCAAGATCATTCCTTAGAGCACCCAACCCTAGATACCTGACTCAGGTGACCTGAGAATGAGATGAGAAGTAGTTTCCACCTCTCTTCCACATAATCTGCAGTCCGGATCGTCTCTGAGTCGCAGACTTCTCTAATGATAGTAGCCCTAGCATGCCCCGTCAAGAGGCCAATAACAATTCTGATTCCACCTTTTGATGATTTCATAAGTTGTTTCGTTACTTTTCCACATAGAGCTCTGACAAAATATTTTGTCTGCTCACATATTTGTGGATTTTGCCAGTTATATTAGCTCCGAGCCTTAGGCCATGTAGACAAGCTTCCTCTTGCTCGTGAATATTCCACAGGCAGGAGTGGCTCTGGCCAATGACTGAGCTGTTTGAAGCTGCTTTAGCTCAAAGTGCTGTGTTTGTGATAGTTTCTTTGTTGCCCGCTATTTCCAAGAAGTGGCTAAAATTAAAGAACGATGCATTTCCTCTGTCGTTTGTCATATCATCAAGCAAAAAAAATGAAGGAAGGCTCGGAATGTATATTTGATGTTCTCAAAAAATTCTATAGTGCAATTTTAGAAAAATTGTCGAATAGGTTTTGGATGAAAATCTATCGAACAACATTTTTGCGAGAGATAGCCAATAGAAAAGTTTCAGTTATATTTGTGTTTGGTCGACTTTCATAAAACGTATGATTGTATATCAAGATCTAGGTTGTAGTCAGTATTGAGATATTTTAATAAACGACGTAAAATCTGATTAAAAATTAATTAACACGAAGAAATAAATCAATTTTGAAAATAATAACATATAATTACTGATCATTAGTTTTCATAATTGAAATTGATTTCAGACGTCAATAAAAAAATAAAAAATTCTGCCAAATTGCACATAATTTGGTTGAATATCATGGAGAACGGTAGTTCGACAAGTGACGCTCCCGGCCAATTTTGCGTCACGCCTATATACAGCGAGTTTTGGAAATCTTAACATTGAATTTAACCCCCAACTGTGACGCACTATTTCGTTTTATTTTGAGGATTTATTTTTGAAATGTTGTTAACTATAACACTTTTGGTTCTATTCGGAATTTTGTTTATTCTTATGAGCGGCATTCAAATTGATATCAGTCTTCTTTTATGCCGAATCTATCCACACAGCGTCACTATCTTTCAACCTCGCAAAGATGGGTGTTTTATTCTGATACTAATTGCTAGTTTTAATTGATAATAATTAAATGCGAAAAACTCACCACAATTATCATACGCATTCAA
>NW_022199765.1:0-1779 GCF_009176525.2 Contarinia nasturtii | reverse complement strand
GAGATGACCGAAAAAAGTTTCTCAGACCAGAATGAGCAAAAATTCTCTGCTCTTGTTTGAGAGAAAAAAAAAATTGTGTTTTTTTTTTCGGAAAAACTCTGAACATGAATTGCAGAAAAAAGACGAGCGCAATGGTCATTTGTTTTGAAATCGCATCAGCACACACAGTGATCGTTTCAGCGATTAACATTCTGCTTATTTCGTTTCGAGTGTTGTATCCTAGTTTCAAAGAGGTTGTTTTATTGTAAAAGACGTGTTTATTATATTGATTAACTGGTAACATCTTTCTTGTTGCATTTGACGGTGACATTATGATCATTTAAATATACGCCACACACTATTTGTGTGTGAACGATTCGGCTATGTTTATTTGTGATTCAAATCCCTGTATGCGTTTTTATTCCTGCACAAAGCATAATTCAGACGAGTCGAAGAGCAGAGATAAAGACGATGAAAAAAAGAAGAGTCAAGACTCATCAACAATTACAGCATTTTGAATAAGACGAATGACGAATGAGATCTTTACATACATATTACATGTATAACTGAAGACTTTTTGACTCGAAACCAACGATAAACTTTCCAGCAAGAAAAACGACATACACAAGCAGCACAGAGAAGAAAAAAAGGAATTGTACACCAAATTAAAAAATGAAGAAACTCCAGTACCAAAGTCAAAACGAAAAAAACACACACTGTAAGAAATACAGTCGCAATGAAATCGAAGAAAATAGCATGTAAATAAAATGGCATATATACTCTTTGATTCCTGGCGTCGTCATCGTCGTCGTCGTTCACATATTGTCTGCTTATTTGTGTGCGCTCACGCGCCTATATTTTCTCATTCTCTCCATGGATTTTGTGGGCTTTTTTTCTTCTAGCTTGTATAAACTTGTCTTGACTGTTTTTCCTTTCTCAAATTGTGCGGCGCGCGCGTTTGCTTGTTTGGCCTGCAATACCAAGGAACAAGATATGGCTTTGAAATTAATTTTGAACTCATACACTCATACATTTTTATCAACAAAAGGAAAAATACATTTACTTGCGTTTCACTCTTTGTAATCGCAACAGCTATTGCACAAAGCCTATAATTTTACATTCCACTATATATAGACTGTTGGCTGGTGCATGGTTGTTGATTCTTTTTTTTTTTTCGTTCGGTTCAACTCTCGTCGTCGTTGTTCTTTTCATGTTTCACTTAGCATCATCTTTGACGATGAACTGGCTAAGATTGTGTTCCATTTGTGTGTACTGCTTCGAAAATGTTTTGGTGTCAGTTCTCGACTGCATAAATGCAATGCCTGTTTATTTTACAGCAAAAACAACATGGACAGAGATGAAAACTGTTTATATTTTCGTGCACAACGATATATTTCTAGTATTATATCGATGGACAGTAAGTTAAATTGCAGCCAAAGCCAAAAGAGAGTGAAAGAGACGACATTATTTCATAATATTCACCACGGACATATGGATTGAATGCGCACTGCACATCGATGCCATAGTTCTATGAATAAAACTTAATTGCTTTTTATGTAGAATAAATCCGAACAGAAGAGACATGCAACTCGGTGATAATAATGCAACGGATTAAAACTTTTCGACAAAACGAACACCAGCAACAAAAATGGTGGTAGAAAATAAAAAGCTTCAAGAAAATCTCGCTTCAATCAAATTTAATGCAGAGACATCATGAGATGCAACCACTATCTTGATATCTGGACGATTCCTCGTTAATACGAAGAGAAAAAAATGACACAGAACTTCCGTAAAATATAG
>NW_022199764.1:0-1055 GCF_009176525.2 Contarinia nasturtii | reverse complement strand
TTTTTTTGTAAAATCAAGTGTTATTTGTTGCGACAATCTACAATTATGTGCAATTTTGCAGCCAACAGTCATCAACAGCAACACAGAAATGTGGATTCTATTTACTAAAAAAATATATACGTGTGAATTGGGTGATTGGACACAACTCGGTGAAATTGAGCTTTACCCTCGCTAAAATCAAATGACGACGTTATTGTCTGTGTATTATATGTTTTTGTTACTTGATGCTTCTGTTTTATTTTCTTTATTCTTTGCGATCCTTTCACTTAACAATGACTATTCACGCCCACTGTCGTCACACTCTGAAATGAGAAAAAAAGAAAAACAACAAACAAATTAGATATATTTTGAAAACTTAAATTACCTAATCAAAATTCATTCTGAAATTAAGGAGGTGTTCATTTTTTTGTGTCTCATATTTTTGTTTTCGTCAAACGTCAGCTTTAATTGGAATCTCAAAGAAATATACAAAGAGCCACAGAAGTTCAGTGGTTGTCATAAAGTCGATTTTCCTACATTATAGTAAAAATTTAAATGGGATTTTTCCATTTCAAAGTTCCTTATTCAAATGTTATGCAAATAAAAAAAACGCATAAAGTGTTCATTCGGTCTGCTGAGTCAGAAAACCGAGATTCAAAAAACTGTGCATCAACAAAGAACAATTCTTTAATTTGAAAACCAGAAAATCGGAACAGTAAAATCAACATACACAGAAAAAAAAAACATGTAGATAGTTGAAATCGGCTTAGCAACTGCAATCACTTTAAAAAGTTGCTGCAATTTCTTCATTTTTCATTTGACTTGAGTAGAAAATAAATTGAATCCAGCAATGCGATCCATTGTTTTGAGACAAAGCAATCAAAAAACATGCCATAATAAGCGAAAGTATTCGATTGAATCGAAACAGCAACTCTATCAAAATATTTCGACGAAGAGCAATGGCCCGTCATAATGTTAATCAAACACTCAGTAAATCAAAGTGTCTGCATTTAACAAAAAAAGGAAAACATATATGCTCAATACATGATCCATACGGATCATTGGGATAAATAATA
>NW_022199763.1:0-3941 GCF_009176525.2 Contarinia nasturtii | reverse complement strand
AAAAAAAAATTTCACTCGGTTTTTTCAGTGTAAAATACACTAAAATGAATTTTTTTTTTGAGTTCACTTTTATTGAACAAATTTTTTTTGGTTCACTTCAATTGGACGAAAAAAAATTGATTCACTTTTCATTGAAAGTTTTTTTTTTTGGTTTCGTGTTTAAACATTATTCGAGAAGTAGTTTTTATTCTACCCCATTCAAATCGAACTCAATTGAATGTAATAATTGCAAGCGGCTATTTCATTTGAAATGCGTCCATATGACACGCAGTTACTACACTTGTCAAAATTGCGATTCTGATGCTGATCTCACGGATTGATTAAGAATTCATGAAATTGTCAACTTTTTTATCATTTTTTTGTGGCGGAGGCCTTCATAACAAAGAAATAAACAATAACCACTCAAAATATGGCGTCTAAACTTTATTTTATTCAACCCATTTTATTTTATCACATGATTTAGACCATTTAGTGGTGTTCGAGAATTAAAAAAAAATCATTTTTTTTCTTTTCACTTTTTTTGCTCTCTACCGAGTTTCCGAGAGTTCCATATAAACTCGCCTTGCAATAGCCAAATGACGCCTATTGATTCAATCACGATTGGTATTCGCTTATTATTCAATAGGCATCACATAGCAAGTTTATATGAAACTCTCGGAGACTCGGTATAGAGCACTCAAACAGTGAAAAAAGTACAGATCGTGATTTGGATGATAAGGAATGCGATTTTTTTCATTCTGATTTCACCAGGTGATACAGAAAATTGAGTAATATTTTAGAATTGAGGAAAAAAAATTTAATTATTTTTTCTTTTTTCGCGATTTTTTATACCATCTATATGGGAGGATTGTATGAAAAACACGGAAGACCGCTGAAATGGCACTGCCGTAGGTCCGTATATATTTGGCATTTGCCATTTCAGCGGTCTTCCGTGTCTCTTTCATACAAGCTTCCCATGTAAATGATAAAAAAACGTGAAAAATGAAAAAAATTATTAATTTTTTTTTCTCCAATTCTCAGATACTTCTCAACTTTCTGTATCACCTGGTGAAATCAGAATGAAAAAAATCGCGTTCCTTATCACCCAAATCACGATCTGGATTTTTTTCACTTTTTGAGTGCTCTATACCGAGTCTCCGAGAGTTTCATATAAACTTCCCATGTAACATCTATTGAATAGTGACCGAATGCCAATCACGATTTCAATGATAAGGAATGCGAGTTTTTTCATTCTGATTTCACCAGATGATACAGAAAATTGAATAGAATTTGTAAATCGAAGAAAAAAAAATTATATTTTTTTTTTTCATTTTTAGCGATTTTTTTAACGGGAGATCGCTGAAATAAATAAAAATTCAACATGATAAAAATGTAAATAAAATACCAACTTGATAGGACTTCCAATAAAACGGGAATTTACTTGCTTTGAAAATGAAACACCACCGTGCGCAGCGTAAAAATAAAAGTTCAACATGTTTAGAGTGAAAATAAAAGACCAACATGTTTAGAGTGAAAATAAAAGACCAACATGTTTAGAGTGAAAATAAAAGACCAACATGAATCATGTTGCTCTTTTATTTTCATCTCAGTTTAGTTGGTCATTTATTTTTACCGATTTCATGATTCAGATTTTTTTATATGAAAATTTGAGCTCACTTTTATCCTAACCCATTCATATGATTTCTTGCGCTTCGGGTTGTCGTAATGAATCCATTTTTCATCACCGGTAACAAGTCGATGCAAAAACGACTTCTTTTTGTGGCGCTCAAGCAGCATTTCGGACATGCACAATCGTCTTTCAACGTCTCTTGGTTTCAATTCATGTGGTACCCAATTTTCTTGCTTTTGAATGAATCCAAGAGCCTTTAGGCGATCGGAAATGGCTTTTTGACTTACTTCCAACGATTTCGCAAGTTCTTCTTGCGTTTGACCAGAATCTTCATCGAGTAATGCCTCCAATTCTTCATCTTCAAACTTTTTTGGCTGGCCAGGACGTTCTTTGTCCTCCGTGTCAAAATCACCACTTTTAAATCGTGCAAACCAACGCTGACACATTCTAATGTCTACAGCATAGTCCGGATATGCTTCAGTGAGTAAACGATGTGCTTCAGTTGCATTTTTCTTTAGATGGAAGAAGCAAATTAAAACTTCCCGCAAATGATCTTTTGTTGGAACGAAATTCGACATTTTGAACGCAATAAAAAACTTGTGAGTATAAACTTGTGTTCACTTTGACAGATGGAATTTGATAGTTGTTTGACGCTATTTAAGATACACTAATTGTCACTGTCAAAGTAATGACACGCATAATGTTGTATTTTTACAAAAAAAAACGACATTTTTAACTACTACAACCAATATTATTTTGAGCAAAGATACGCGATTTTTAGTCACCACAAGGATCATGAATTACCACAAAATGCATTGCATAGGTTCTATGGGAAGTTACTTATTGCCAGTCAATAGAATATTTACTAATTCAATGCTTAAAGTCCCTTCAGTATCGTCTTAAAGCTTCCGTCAGGAACATTACTTTTCCAGATATACAATATACTAATGTAAAATAATATAAACAGCCTTTTGAGCTTTCACATAATTCCCTCTACATTCTTTTTCTACCAAAGGTATAATTTGAGTTTGGCGTCTCCACTTATTTTAATAGCTTTAAGCAAACACATTGAAAACAAATAAATATAATATCTTAACGTTGATTTGTGCTTTAGTGGATTTGCCCTTCTATAGCAGTGCTGTGATGGTAGAATTGGGAATTAGTTCTTTAATCTGAGAAAAAATAAGCAGATCTTTTTTAATTTTTAATAAATTTATTTTAAGTGGATCGCATCCCTATAATTTTATATAACTTGCTCTGATCAATATTCATGGTCAACCCGTTCATTATCGAGCGTATATTCAGAGTTTTTGACATTAAAATTGATTTTTTTTGTATCTTTTTTCTTCTGGATTTAAAAGAAATAGAGTCCTAATCTAAATCCGTCTCAACTGATGAACAAGTTTGATTTTCGTCATCTTCATCCTCGAGACCTTGAAACAATTGATTTATCAAATCACCGAAAATGCCATTATTTGAGCGTTGTGGTGGATTTGGTGCACCAAAAAATATAACGCCAATTTTTTCCAAATACCTGGAGTTGATCAGAAGAAAAGAATGGAAAAAATGGATCAGTAGAGTAATCGAATAGTAATTTTAGTTAGTAAAAAAGTTTTTCCAAATACTTTTCATATGAAGGATCACGATCCAAAGATGGTTTATATAGTTCGCAGAGTTTTTTGAAAATCGCTAATTTCCGGCTTCCGATGATTTTTAGTAGAAAAAATACGAAATTTAGCAAAGGCATCACAAATGGTGGATCCGTTCGACTAATTTTTGGATGAAACTTAATGTAAGTGTGAAACGTTTCGGCGGCTGATGAAATCTCTTTTAAGCATAACTGCTGTAATACCACCTGTGTTATGAACAAATCCGCTTCTTTTGGAAAACCTTTCGTTTGACTTAATTCAATTAGCATTTGACCACACCCGCTACCATCTTTCGACAACAAGAAATGATGTCGAGCTTGTTCCAAATTTCCTTCGCTCCACATTAGTTGCGCTATCACCTTGTGAATTGTTGGATGTCCCATTTTATTTTTGGAAATTTCACTACTCCATTTGACTGATTTAATCTGCATGTAAATGAAAAATGATCGAATACATCGAATGAGATATATTTTTTCGTAATATTTGAGGGGTTCCGAGGAAAAATGTTACGTAGAAAAGTTCCATGGAAAAATGTTCGGGAGCCAAATGATATCATTTGGCAAAGCTAATTGGTACCAAATAGCTCTTCCAAATGATACCAAATAGCTCATCTAAAGCTATTTGGTATCAGTTAGTTGGGCTATTTGGTACCAATTAGCTTTGCTAAATGATAATCATTTAGC
>NW_022199762.1:0-1477 GCF_009176525.2 Contarinia nasturtii | reverse complement strand
GCAAACGAGCGGATACATTGCATTGTATGAATGTTATAGAATGGTGCATAAAATGACACACCGAGATACGTATGTGTGTATGGTGTGTGCAATGTATTATGCTCGTCTGCGACTATACAACGGTAACACACTATACCAGCGAACATACGAAGTGAAAGGGGAATATGTATCGCGCATCCGTTTCGTATGCGTTAGACGTACACTTTCAGAATATATGAAAGACTGAGAGCAAAAACAGCACGTCGCATCTCATCTCTTGCTTTCACTTACGTAAGCAAAATAACGAGGGATGCGACGTGATGTTTTTCTCGCAGTTTCTCATATGTCGGTCGCAACACAATTTCAAACTCAACTGATTACTAAGTTTTGAGTTTTGAATTGAACATCCAATCAACTTTTTATAACCGTTTAAACGGGGAGAATGCATGTGTGCGTGTGTCATCCGTTTCGTATGCGTTAGCCGCACGACTTCAGCATTTCTCAGCTCTCAGCTATATGCTGAGCAGCAGCAAATCATGATACTCTGACGAAAATGAATAAACTCACCGGTCACTTCTTTCGAGAACTTTCTCATAACATCGGCTTTGATAAGCTCAATATTTGCAGTACCCTGTATGAGAAAGGTTTATTGAAGCTGCTTTATATCGGCAATTCGACGTGAGACCATAATGTAACTCCCTTTTAAGAAAAACTTTCATCACTAGATGTACCAATAACAGGTTCTGAAACCGTAGTATACTGCTGCTTGGTACATTTAAAAGAATAAAAGTCATGCTTTCAATGAACAATCTAGTTTTTAAACAATGGAACGAAGAACGTACAAAATTGGATAGTGTGACTAAAGTGACGATTTACGTTAACAGAAAGACTTACATGGTAACGAAGGAGACGCATGAGATGACCGACTTCAAATTACTTAGCATAAGGCGTGGAGATTCGGTCGACTGGATAATCTATCATTATTTATAATTTGGTGTAAAATATGAGAAATTAAAAGAGGAATGGAAGGATAGCATCAAGTGCACGGGAGGAAGCACATTTTCGAGTTTCACATAAATTGTTTCCAAAATTGAAACGGAAAATTCTCACAAGCAAAGTCTTCAATTGAATTTCTTAGCTTATCATTGTCAGTATGAGAAATGGTGTTCGGCAAAAAAAAAGAAAAAAATATTTTCAGTCGAAAAACAAGTTCATTGTCATTTTCTTCAATTTTTTCCAGGTATATTAGCTGTTACTGAAAAAACATTCTCTTAAGTGATGAATTTTCTAAGGCATGCATACAATTCTACCAAAATCGACTTTGGCTTAACATCAAGCACAAAGAATAATGCAGTTCTTTTGTATCACAGGTAGACACTTTTACCAATTTACTGTCATTTCATGGATGTTTCAAAAATGAAAAGCGACTGCAAAAGTACTCAGTGAAAGGAAAAGAAGACTTCAGTCGCATTTTGGTGTTGAAGTTGAGAGAACTGTT
>NW_022199761.1:0-2973 GCF_009176525.2 Contarinia nasturtii | reverse complement strand
TTGTTATGATGTGCTTTGCTGACTTTATTCTTCAACTCAACCAATGAACCAATGAACTCAACCAATGAACTGACTTTATTCTTCAATTTTGTCTACTTCGTTTCTTTGTTGCAATTTTTCATCGAATATATTTATATTTTGATATTTGATACATTCTGATTTTTCATAATTTATTTTATAGCAAACCCAAAAACAGTTTGCTTTTATTTAATGTCATAATAAGTTTTTATATTTTCAAGATGCTTTTTGAATAAGTAAAATCAAATTGAATTGTTTATGTTTTGAAATGTTCAGTCGAATATTGTACAAAATGGTCGCTACCACGTTTACCTTAATATATCTTAAAAAGAAATAATATTCGGACAAGGAAAATGTCTGTTCAAAATATTATTTTTATATATTGAAAATATATAATAATTAATAATGGGTGTCAAAGAAATATAAAAGATTAATGCAAAGGAAACATTAAAAAAAATTGAAACATCATTGAAAAAAATCGTAAATGATTGGATTTATACAACCGATTTGTATTCAAAATATTGGCCAATCCACGGAAAATAGATTATAATTTGTAATTCATTTTTTACAATAAAAGTAAAATAATAAGAATTGGCTGAAAAAAATTAATGATAACCAAATCGTACTAAGTTTCATCTTGAGAGAGAATGGCTGCTGCTAGTTGAGCTTGTTTGATGACCTTTCTCCAAAATCTTTTGATGAGGGGGAAGTCGATTGAAGAACGGATGACGCAATGCTTCTCATGTTTGTTATCGAAAGAATTATTTTCTAGTTAGTTTTTTTTTTCGAATAAAGAAGGGCTACATAAATTTATTCTTTGACTTGGCTCATATTCCAACATTCTTTTGATCAAATCAAATAGTTCCAAATTTTCTTCGCAATCCAACATTAAGTAACGATTGATCGCGAACATAACGACCTGCTGATGATTTTTCATCCCAGTTTAATTTTCCAAAGTAAAAGTATTTGGTAATTTTTTTTATTTCTTTCATTTTCCGCTTTGGTTTTTCAAATTTTTCAAGTTATCAAAATGAAATCTTTAAAGTATTTTATTGCTATAGTCTTACTATGCCATTCTGTACGGTATTGTACCGAGAATACGTTCCATCATTGCTAAATGTTCTCGATTATCATGTGTTTGGAAGAGCCAAATATAACTCAAACATAATGCAACTAAAATTGAATATTTTTTAAAAGTTCATAAATCTATTCTTATTGTACTTTATTAGTGAAAGGATCGCATAATATTTTTATAACTAAGATAAATACTACAACACAGCAATTCTTATAGTTCAATTTTGGTGTTTTTTTATTATTAGAATTTAACTCACCCAATAGACCACACATCACATGGTTGAGACCTATTCACAATATAACTTCCGGTGCTCCATAATGTCTAGTAGATACAATTGTACTGTGATGTTCATGATCAAATGTGGCGCTTCCAAAATCAATTAGACGTACGTTGGTGCATTTCACTTTTCGAATTTCTCGACTCTAAAAAGTATAAATATAATATATTTTCTACAAAATGTTATCTACATTCTAGAATAGTATTCTTCATCAAAGTGCATATTCGATTGAACCCTCTAAACCATCTGCGTTAGGAATTTGTTCATTGTAAATTTCTGTATGTGTATTTCTATAAATTCGCCTTTTTGTGATTATAGCATGTTGTGTATTCAGTATCAACAAATGAAATATTTTCTGGCTTTAGGTCAGTATGAGTCAGGCGGTTGTCGTGTAAAATTTTTACAAAGTAGCATAGTTGGTATGCCATGTGGCGCACATGATCCAGTGGGTATGGTTCGTAGTTATTTTCGTCAGATTCAGTTTTTCGTGAGTTCAAATTCAAGTAAAACATATGTAATAAATGCATGTTGTGGATCACAGTGCGGAAAAGTTCATCTTACGGATGTAAGACATTCGTCGGTGCCATATTTGTCCACGCACCGCTGATCGAAAAGTCAAACAAATATGCGAAGTATGTCGGAAAAATGTTTGCAAGCAGCATGCTTACACAATCACAAAATGCAAAAAGTGCCACAAGGAGCCTGTCATCAATTCCAGTGTTGAGATTTTATAAACAACCGTATACAATACAATTGTATATACGGAAGGGTATATACATGTCTATAGGCAGTGTCCAAAAACAACAACAATGCTGTGCGTACCTATGGAATCATTGTTTCTCATTCTTCCATTCTCTTATTCGCAAAACAACGACTCCGTAGGTACACTGAAACGTGTGTTGTAAAGTAAGACATTGTATATTGTCATTGCCTACAGTTGTATATACAACCCAACGGACAAATATGTAACGTTTTTAGGACATTTTAACGTTAAAAAATGTAACGCTTTGGCCCGGTTTAGTGGTCATTTCCGTGTCAAATGGAACGTAGATTTTGTGTGTAGTTTCCAGTATATTTACAACTTCCAATGGAATGATTCGTTCCACTTGTTTACTACCATACAAAAACATACTCTGACCGTATAATATGATCGCCACCCAATATGTGTATTGTACGTTAAGTTTTTGTATTTCAAATTTAATGATTTATTTACCGCAAGAAAATCCATTCTCTGCAAACAAATTAGATTTGAGTGATTTGATTTAATTTTCTGCAAAAGAATTTTTTTTAAACGGCACTTAGCATTTATTTTTTTAAATACTTTCGTATTCATGAACGTATATGAATTTCGAATTTCGAAATCTGAAAGACATTCGAATTGAATTTGACAGTTGCCGTTCAACCATCGTCACTTTGAAAAAAGATGCAAACATCATAATTTTGTTTACATTTTAAAATGTGCTTTGTTTTGAGAATGCATCGTGGATTTTTAGTTCACACAAACAGAATTCTTTCTTCTAATTTCAACGTAGATATTGTGAATTTGCAAAGAATAGATTTATTTACGGTGAATTTTGTGCTTGTTCTTGTTTTGTTTTTAAAA
>NW_022199760.1:0-2035 GCF_009176525.2 Contarinia nasturtii | reverse complement strand
TAAATCGGGTCGAAAAGTGAAAAAAATCGATTTTTCTACTTTTCAACAATCAGACCAGACTCAACTCTCAAAGTATATGAAAACAACATGTATGCTTTGAAAGAACTAGCTTCAAAGTTGAGTGAAAAAGATGTTTTAATAGTATCTGGTGACTTCAATCTGCCCAAATTGATTTGGTTTGTTGACGAGAATGAGGACCCAGACATTGCAATTGCTATCAATGCAGCCAGTGAAAAAGAGAAGATAGTGCTGGATACTTGCTATGAACTGGGACTTCACCAGATTAACAAGAATTACAACCAAAATGGTCGTATGCTTGATATGATCTGGACAAATGATGTTGAGTTGTTTCAATGCACAATAAGTGACTATCATTTATTGAATTTTGAAAAGCACCACAATGCAATTGAAATCAGATATAATGAGCCGGTCGTCAAAACCATTGAAACAAAACAAACATATCGCGACTTTATAAATGCAGACTATAAGCGAATAAATGAGTCGCTTCTTGATATAGATTGGCATAGTGTTTTTGATACAAGTTCATTACAATTGAAACTAGATAATTTTTATACAATTATTAAGTCAACAATTGAAACACATGTACAGTTAAAGACAAAAATCAACAGGAAACAACCGATGTGGTTTACCAAGTCATTGGTTGAGTTGAAAAACATGGTCAGCAAAGAACATCAAAATAAAAAAAGGCTCAACACAGTTGAATCAATTGAACATTACAAAGAAATAAGAAGGAAATATAAACGTTGTGCACGCTCAGCTTTCAGAGATTACAGAATAGAGATGGAGAAACAGATAGATGATGACCCAAAGAAATTTTTCAAGCACGTAAATTTCAAAAAAGGGAAATGTGAAGATCTACCACATGAGATGACTTATTTAAATGAAAAAGCAAGCGATCAATTAACAATTGCTAGTTTTTTTGCAAAACACTTTGGCAACGCTTACAGCTCTTTAGAAGGTGATCTGCGATATGACAGCTCGGAAATAGAAAAAATACGTGATATTTGTGCTGAAATATCAATGATCGAAATAACCGAGGAGCTTGTAGGTCAACATATAAGCATGCTGCCACATGATCTTGTCTGTGGTCCTGATGAAATTCCAAACAAATTTATCAAGCATTGTTTGGTTTCATTGCAGGGGCCAATCTCAACACTGTTAAAAGAATCACTTGAAACTGCCTCTGTCCCGCAGATATGGAGAACGTCATTTGTCAGACCAGTCTACAAAAACGGCGATAGAAACAACGTTCAAAATTACCGAGGTGTTGCTTTACAGTGTATTTTGTCAAAAATTCTCGATTCGATCGTCACAGACCATCTCAATCTATATTTGAAAAACATAATCCACGAAAGTCAACATGGATTCATAAAGAACAGGTCAACGATAACAAATTTAGTTGAATTTACTTCAAAATCAATTAATAACATGGGGAGAGGACATCAAACAGACGCCATCTATTTGGACATAGCCAAGGCTTTTGACTCGGTCAACTTAAAGTTGCTTATTCAAAAACTAGAAATCATGGGACTGAATGAACAGCTGTTAAAATGGATCGAATCTTACTTGTCTGGTCGCAGACAAATTGTAAAGATAGCAGATACCAAATCTGACCCAATCAAAGTTACATCTGGGACGGGTCAAGGATATCCAATTGGCGCTACTTTGTTCATCATGTTTGTTATTGATCTACCATTCGTCGTTAGCGATTCTTGTATACTTTCATTCGCTGATGATACGAAAATTTCAAAATGTATCTCCTCAACAGATGATTGCATTAATCTACAGAATGACTTGGATCGTGTAGCAGATTATTATGGACGCAATTTATTGAAATTAAATGTAAACAAAACAAAGATCATATCATATCATCGGGGATCACTGCAATTTGAATACAATTACAACATAGGCGGCGTTCAAATAGAAGGAGTCTTTGTAATAAGGGACTTGGGAGTATTGCTTGATTGGCAAATGAATTTCAAATCACACATTGAGCATGTCACGGCTAAAGCAA